>NC_081557.1:124764995-124915118 GCF_022355385.1 Mustela nigripes | reverse complement strand
AAAAAAAAAAAAAAAAAGACTGACCTACAAAAAAAAAAAAAAAAAGAAAGAAAAAATGGTCTGATCAGATCTCATAAGGTATTGTTCCCACCAAACGGAAACTATCAAGACTACCAGCTATACAGCAGCATATCTCCTATCACACATGCCACTCACACCAGATGTATCTCTCCTGTTTACGCAGTGTTTGCCAAATGCCTTTTTCCACTATGATAGCCATTCAAACCAGCGACAAAGCAAACCGAACTTGGAAGCAGACCTTCCACTTGTATCACAAAATGTTAAACTACAATTTTCAAAAATAAAGAAGCATGTCTAACCACATTGTACTGATTTTAAAAATAGAATTGGGGGGGAATTTTATGTCATGAATAAAAATAAGTATGTTTTAAATATCGTGTGTTTCAAATTTAGCTCATCCTTTAAACGTGTATGTTTTGTGTTAATATAGTAATCTAGCAGTTCACATACGGAACGAAATATAAATTTATGTGCCTGGGAGTTGCTACTCAAAATGTTATTTATTATTGGCCCAAAGAATCAAAATGTTTAGAAATTTTTGCTGAAGATAAAGGAAAGTGGGAGCGATTGACTCAAAAATTATCTAGCCCCTGTCAACCTGATAAGTCCTAGATTACTTAATTAATGCTTTAACCCAATTAAATTATGAGCTCTCCTTCCAAACTCCCACAGCAGTGAAACTTAAAGATAACTATTCTAGAACTTCTACAGTTACACTTAGCCCTCTCTTCTTAAATTATAATTACTTGAGTAGAAGTGTGGTCCTCATATTAACTTGAGAGAAAGCTCAGTCGGGACAGGATTAGGGTTTGAGTCATTGTCCATTTAACTATCTCCCATAGACTTAGCACCTACGAGATGTTCAACAAAAATTTATTTGGAGATTAAGAGAAAATGAGTAAATGTCTAACAGGCCTTTAGGACTGATAACCCGCAGCAGTTTCATTATTTGGCCAGTCATTGAGGTAAGCCACTCAGCACTGAGGCTTGCCCAGAGTGAATGTTCTTTCCACAAGAGGTGATTCTTCTCATCCTCCGATCTTACATGTCATTGTTTATGCAAAAGAATGCTCATTTCTGCTCAGAAATAAATCGGTAGTATCTTCAAGCTACTGTTTGCGGCTTGGAGGTGCCTAACTCATCCCCGTGTGTTTCTGTATTAAATGAGTCAGGCACTATGTTCCATGTCATTCTCAGCTTGACTCTTGCATTTTGTTCCTAGAAACCAAATTTAATATCATATTTAGCTCATTTGTATGTAGATATAGATTTTTAAAATAAGCAATGGCAGATAACCTCACTGTTCAAAATAATCCTAATAGCTCAATCGCTTATAAAATATGCAATAAGTTCTAATGGACTCCTTGAGAGTAGGAACTAGGAGGAGTCTTGCTTGATGTGCTGACATGGGATGTCTTATTTGATTTTAGCCACATATCTGATTTAGCCATGTAACTGATTCTCTCTCGTGCCTTTTTAAAGATCTTTATTTATTTGAGAGAGAGGGTACAAGAAAGGGGGAGAGGCAGAGGGAGAAGGAGAAGCAGACTCCCCACTGAGCAGGACCCCGTGATCATGACCTGAGCTAAAGGCAGACGCTTAACTGATGGAACCACACAGGTGCCCCTGATTCTCTCTTTTTTAATGTCAAAATTATTTTAATATAATCTCTCGGCTTGAAACAGGTACCTAGGTTCCCCTTGGTTCCTCAGTAATTTCTCAATTTGTAACCCCATATCTAGTAAAAATTAAAAAATTTTCCTTTTGCCTTTGCAAGAAAGTCAGTGATTATTTGATAGTAATTTGGGGGCAATTTCTGCCCTACTAAATTATGAAAGATCATGAAAAATTACTAAATTATAAAAAATAAGTGGGAGACGAGTCTCACTAAAGAATTATGTTCTTTTATAACTTTCTGTACCAATTTGCCCATGCTTGTTAATGATGCATAGCTCCTTATTTTTTGGCTTTGTAAAGAAATAATAACAGAGAAGGAAAATGGGCTGCCCCTGTATGAATATAACCCAATCGCCTTCCAGGGCTTTGAGCTGAGAATCATTTTTTGGAGACAAGAAAACTAGCCATAACCCTACTTTACGAGCTCCCACTGTGACCCTTGACACAGGTAAGTAAAGTGACTTGGTTAATGGATGATGCCAACGAGACTGAGACCAAAAGGCCTCTTCCCAGGCAAGCCGGCTGCTTTATATAGACTCCATGACATGCACACAGCCCCAACTCTGTTCACGTGGAAAAGCCACAAGCCTCAGGCATGTCTAAAATTCACGCAGCAAAACAAAAATCTTTAATGTGCATGTTAGGTAGGCATGTGTATATAGATGTGGGTCTCTATGTGTATACAAATACATACCTCATATGTACGCTTCCATGTGCATGTGAGTGCAAAAGAGGGCTTAAGATTGTCTCGGAGATCTTTCTGCAGAAAATGTGATCAGAAAAATGCAAATGGTTGCCGTTTTCTTTCATTCTTTAATTTTTGTCGTTTAAGGCTCGTAAATTTGACAGGCTCTGTATTTTTAAGACTAGCTGAATACATGGTGTATTTATACTGATTTGCATAAACAACCTCAGTTTGTCAGCAAATTGTGCTTCTACACCCATAGGTAAGTATAGCACAGATGTGAGCACTGAGAGTCCATAATATGGAACAGACACGAGCTTATGATCTAGGGGAGACAAGACATGTAAACATGTAATTATCTAAATGTGTACATAAAAACAGTTCTGTAATTAAAGAGCGAATGGGGAAGGGGGGGCTTACTGGTGGGTTGGTGATGTGTACTTTCTTCCTGCTCCATGCTCTCCTGACATTCCCCCACCCCGCCCCATCCCCTGGGACTGGAATTGTATAATGCACAAGCAGCCCTTGAGCTCCTACATCACAGGAGCATAAATAAAGAGTCGTTAATATAAACACTATTTTAAAACTGCCCAGAGATATCTCTTCGCAAAAGGGACCAGGCTGTTCACTTTGCAAAAAGGAAATGGTAGCAAATATGAACAAATGAAAAAAAGGAAATGAGCAAACACTTCTGGACTCGGCTCAGTTTCCATGAAAAGAACAGATTCAAGGTGAAATGGATGGGTGTTCTAGGAACAGAAGCACAAATGCAGCCAAACCCCCGTCCTCAATCAGACCAGCAGGGTGTGGAATATGACCCACGTCCTAAGGCTCATTTTCACGTTCTTGTCCGTTCTTACCCACCTGTGATGTATTTGGGGTTTTCTCTTTCCCCTCAACAAACACTGTTACATGTAACAAGTAATATTTCTAAGCCTTATACCTGCGTTAACTCTTTTGATTCCCATAGTAACAATATAAGCAAAGTATTATTTGAATCACCCCCATTTTAAAGATGCAGAAACACAGGTGCCAAAGGGTGAAATGACTCTCCCAGGCAGCTGGGAGCCAGTCCCAGGAAGTCCGAGTTCTGGGCTAGGAAAATTTCACCCACTCCTTCGACTCCTTCCCTGAGGCTGAACTTGGTGCATTTGAGAAGTCAAGGGGGTGGGGAGGGAGTGAGGAAAGAAAGAAAAGTTTTGAAAGTTATCCTGTCATTTGAGAACCTAGAAGAGAAGACAGAAGGAAGGGGAAAGCCCAGATTGGTTGTGGGAAGGCCACGAAGTGGAAGAAAGAGGCATTAAGAACTCTGCATTTTGGCCCACTGGGCTGGGCTCTGTGACGGATCTGGGGGTTCCAGGCTGGAGTGGGTGGACCTGAACTGGGCCCCTATGTTCTCTAGCAGCGGCATCTAACTGGGTTTTGCAGGCTGTCTCTGTAGCAACCCCACCAGAGCATTTCACAGTGACAAAGAGACCGAGAATTCAAGTATTGCTTCCTTACTTAAACAAAGGAGCCACCCCCCAAAAAGCATTCTATCAGCAGCAAGATTAAACTCCAGGCCCCAAAGGAAGATTTTCAGAAGGTGCGCTTTACCATGTGTAAATTGGAAGAAGTTTTCTCTCTTGAGTGAGGTGACCGGGTGGGAGGTGGAAACACGTATAGAATTGGAGGAAAACTTGCATTTCTCTGCTAAGTTCTCTTGGAACACTAATGCCTAACAAGGGTGTTTCAAACACTACACCGAGGAACTTCTTCTCTCTTTGACCTTGGTTCTCAACTTTGACTCTGCTATCCAGTGACCGGAGAATGGAATGAAAGGACAAGCATTTGACATCTACAGGGAAGCGTTCCCCTCAAGAACTTGCTATCAGCAACAAAGGGAAAGGAGACTGTCCTCCAGGAGCGAAACAACAAAATCGATATTGATCGTATGGAGCAGAGACATGCAAAGTCATCAAGTCAAACATAGTAATCTGACTGACGATATTAACACAGCTAGAGAGCTAGTGGCCAGTCTGGAGTGGGCTTGGATTCCACGGGAGAAGGGAAAGGAGAGAGCAGAAAGAGCAAACCATGCACTCCATTTCCATTTGGGGTCTGCTAAGCACTGAGCAAGAGAACAAATCTTGTTTGCACTGCCTTTGTGGCATTCCAAGGCAAATACACGGAGTCACCTATGAAGAACTCAGGGACAAAAACCAGCTTGGCCAAGGACATCCAGGATTCCACGCCAGAGGCAGTGTTCACCAGTTTGTGGCCATGAATATTATTTACCTTCCCATATTCCCCTCTCAGGCTCATAGATGAGGGGACCTTCCCCTACCCAACTAGCAGACCCTACGGTAGAGAACAGTCACCATCTTTCCCTTCCCCCTTTTATCCCTTTCTCCCCCAAAGGAGGAGGAACTCATCAGGCTGGGGACAGCCTGTCAACTGCTGGATCTCCTGTTGCAGGAGATGGGGCCATGGTGTCAGGGCCACTGCTCATGCACGGCATGCTTTATGCTTTCCTTCCATCAACCCACCTAGCACTGGGGGCCCTTGAGCTCCCGTCTTTAGGAAACTGCCTTTTGCCTTCTCTCTGCTCCAGACTCTCAGAGCGCATTGGGGTGGCTCCGCCCATCTTCAGTCTGGGTGGGTTGCCAAAGATGTGCACTTTGGCTTCAAGCCCAAGCTGAGGTCTCTTGCTCAGGTCATGGGAGCTTCAGGGTCCCAGGCTACTAATGCCTAAATAGTTTCACAGGTGTGTTCTCCTCCACACTGAGAGCTCCACCTGGGCAAAGGGGAGGAATGGCAACCCTCACCTCCGATGCTCATCTCCAAAGGCTGCAGGACTTCCTGACCTGAAAACATTAAATCCTGCTAGCCACCTCTCATCGCCTCCTCTAATGCCATGGTCGCTAAGCACATTTCTAATGGGTTTTCAGCTCCCGTGGGCCTCTCAGGCTTACCTCCAGGGGTCAGGCTGTGCCATAGTTCTCACCGTACATTAATCGATAGGCATTCCAGGTGTCCACACCTCCACTGCGAGCTTAGATGGCATGACTCATGTCTTGGAGACCTACTCAGTTTGCTGGCAGAAGCAGGCATCTGAGCGCACAGAGCTGAGGCCTGGGCTAAATAAAGCCACCAAATTAATGGCAACCTGGGAGCTCTGTGCTTGGGCAACCAGCTTCTGTTAACAACTGGGAGCCACAGATAGCTGCTGTCCTTTTATATGTAATGCTTCTATAGGAAGACCTCGTAAGGTCTTTGTGAGGATTAAAGAGCACCTATGGGTGCCTGGCACCTAGTAGACAGCAAACATGGGAGTTATTGCTGATATTGTTACTATTTGTATTTTGGAGATAATTATACATGTCTTGAAGAAGTCATAAACGACCACCACCATCTATAATAAATGGGAGAAATTCTTGCCAATCTACCTAAAGGCAACGAGGTAGCAGTTAGGCCCCAATACTTCTTAAGGGCTTGCAATTCTCTACCGTCTTGTAACTCATGCAATTACTTGGTCCAAATGACCACGTCCAGCCCAACTCTCTAGCTGACCATTCAAGCTCCAAATTATACCTGGGTGCCATCTCAAAACCGGCACACATTTGTGATTTGCTTCAATATCTAATTCTAACCCTGTGAGGCACGGGTCATGGATTTAAATCTTGTGTGTGAGTGCACCTGTGTTCCCCGTGTGCACACAGATCAGGGTCCATTCTCAGCTGCCTTTGCATTAACACCTTGAGACGCCCATCAACACTCTGGTCATAGAGAAGGGCCATCAAGCTTTTTAACCACTACCCACAGGAAGAGGTCTGCAACTCAGTGCACATGGTTGCACAGATGCCCACATGAGCAAACATATACATACACCTGTGTAATTGAAACAAAGCCTCATAAAACAATACTCACCCTTACTATATAGATGAACTGTATTTTCTATTATTTTTTTTTAAATAGTGGCTGAGACCTACCAAATAAATTCAAGGTGCAGAAATGGCTCAAGACTGGCTATTTTAAAGGACAGTATTGTGAGTCCTGTGTAGAGAGGTCACATGACCTTGGGTCGTGTCCCCAGTCCTGTTTGTCACCATATTTTCTTCCTGCAAGTCCTGAAAGTGACTTGTGCCTACTGTGGGACTTCGCTGTTATTTTTGTTGACATTTTGGTTGACAGAGGATCATCTAGCATGGTTTTAATATTGCTTAGTATTAGAAACTTATAAAACCTGGTTTCTAGGAAAAGCATTTTTATTACTCAAAACAAGATTTCTGGGAAGTGTGCGTTGAGCCTCTCTGCGGGTTGGAGAGGGATCACCCTTGTAATTGTGATTCATCCTATTAAAGCACTTTTATAAAAGTGCAAACACTACCCATAGACCTGGCACCAGAGTGGGACCTGCGAGAGAGGAGTGATCACCCTCCAGCTCACTCAGCTCTTACTCTCCATAGGCCCACTGGTCAGCTGCGCACAGACGTAGCTCAGACTTTGGGAGCGATGCCCAGATTACAAACTTGATGATGCCATTTTATAACTCTGTGACCTTGAGCACACGATCTAATCTCTTTGAGCTTCCATTCTCTCCTCTGTGAAATGGGCGTTAATACCACATCCATGGACTCTACAAGGATTGAATGAGATCTAGAAAATCTGCTATCCTGGATGGAGCAGAGTTCAGGTCCATGCTAAGACGAACTTGGGATAGGCCCTGGATCACTCATTCCTAAATCAGGTAGACACATGGGGGTAGAAGCAGTGAGTATGTTGCAGGAAATGGGGTTCTGAATGACTCTGCAACCTGCGATTTTTATCATTGTTCTTCCTGTGAGGTAACGGAATGGTCTTCCTTTCTTTCTTCCTCCAGCTATGAGTTGATTCCATGCCATCCTCATATGAGAGAAAGTAAAAAGAAAGTCTCGCACACAATAACTAAGTCTCTGCTTAATTTCCAGATGCTAGGTAGGAACTATTCCAAGGAACACTGGCGTTGGCTGACATAGGTTATGTGTATCTAGACTGTACTACCAGCTTCTTGACCCGTAGTTTCAGCAGAATGAACTAAGAGTGTCACAAACTGTCATGGAAAGTCTATGTGACTCGTACTTAAAGGGACAGGAAGGACCCTCAGCAGAGATGACAGAAAATGTTGGTACCGTGAGCATTGAAGAGAACGAACGGTTAGCTCATCCCCGATGCTTTTTCACTCAATTTTCCTTCTCTCATCACATTTCTGTCTTTCCTGGGGCTGCAGAACTATTACAGAGTAGCTCTTCATGGATAAGTAGCTCTTCAATGCCCACTTCATGACATTTGTTTAAATCCTAGGTTAAGTGACCTGACATCCGACACATTGCCATGGCACCATCTCCTTTTGTGACTCAGCTAGTGTGTTCTCAAAAGGCGAACCGCAAACTCATTATAGATTAGCTAAGTCAGGTGTGCAGACATGTACACTTCAATGCTGCTCATAAATTTGGGATTATCAGAGCCACCACTCTCTTCCCTCAAGATACTAATAAAATTTTTATTTGAAGACTATTAAATTGTTTCTTAGCTTACTCTTTTCTAGGATAAATCATCTCATTTTTTCCCCATCTGCAGCAAGAATAAGAACCACTCCACCTACATTCCACCCCTAGTCCACAGATTATAAGGTGCCGTAAACCCTGCGTCAGAAATTGATGCCGCAGCCATAGAAGAAAAATGAATCGCAAACCTTCTGCCAAGTGTCATCGGAGATAGATCGTGCTTTTTTTTTTAATCTTTTTTTTTTTACTTTATTTATTTTCAGCATAACAGTATCATTATTTTTTCACCACACCCAGTGCTCCATGCAATCTGTGCCCTCTATAATACCCACCACCTGGTACCCTGACCTCCCACCACCCCCGCCACTTCAAACCCCTCAGATTGTTTTTCAGAGTCCATAGTCTCTCATGATTCACCTCCCCTTCCAGTTTACCCCAACTCCCTTCTCTCTAACTCCCCATGTCCTCCATGCTTTTTGTTATGCTCCACAAATAAGTGAAACCATATGATAATTGACTCTCTCTGCTTGACTTGTTTCACTCAGCATAATCTCTTCCAGTCCCGTCCATGTTGCTACAAAGGTAGGGTATTCGTCCTTTCTGATGGAGGCATAATACTCCAAAGTGTATATGGACCACATCTTCCTAAACCATTCATCCGTTGAAGGGCATCTTGGTTCTTTCCACAGTTTGGCGACCGTGGCCATTGCTGCTATAAACATTGGGGTACAGATGGCCCTTCTTTTCACTACATCTGTATCTTTGGGGTAAATACCCAGGAGTGCAATGGCAGGGTCATAGGGAAGTTCTATTTTTAATTTCTTGAGGAATCTCCACACTGTTCTCCAAAGAGGCTGCACCAACTTGCATTCCCACCAACAGTGGAAGAGGGTTCCTCTTTCTCCACATCCCCTCCAACACATGTTGTTTCCTGTCTTGCTAATTTTGGCCATTCTAACTGGTGTAAGGTGATATCTCAATGTGGTTTTAATTTGAATCTCCCTGATGGCTAGTGATGATGAACATTTTTTCATGTGTCTGATAGCCATTTGTATGTCTTTATTGGAGAAGTGTCTGTCCATATCTTCTGTCCATTTTTTGATATGACTGTCTGTTTTGTGTGTGTTGAGTTTGAGGAGTTCATTATAGATCCTGGATATCAACCTTTTGTCTGTACTGTCATTTACAAATATCTTCTCCCATTCCGTGGGTTGCCTCTTTGTTTTCTTGACTGTTTCCTTTGCTGTGCAGAAGCTTTTGATTTTGATGAAGTCCCAAAAGTTCATCTTCACTTTTGTTTCCTTTGCCTTTGGAGACATATCTTGAAAGAAGTTGCTGTGGCTGATATCGAAGAGATTACTGCCTATGTTCTCCTCTAGGATTCTGATGGATTCCTGTCTCACATTGAGGTCTTTTATCCATTTTGAGTTTATCTTTGTGTACGGTGTAAGAGAATGGTTGAGTTTCATTCTTCTACATATAGCTGCCCAGTTTTCCCAGCACCATTTATTGAAGAGACTGTCTTTTTTCCACTGTATATTTTTTCCTGTTTTGTCAAAGATTATTTGACCATAGAGTTGAGGGTCCATATCTGGGCTCTCTACTCTGTTCCACTGCTCTATGTGTCTTTTTATGCCAGTACCATGCTGTCTTGGTGATCACAGCTTTGTAGTAAATCTTGAAATCAGGTAATGTGATGCCCCCCGTTTTATTGCCCACTCTCACCACTCTTGTTCAACATAGTTTTAGAAGTCCTAGCAACAGCAATCAGACAACAAAGGGAAATAAAAGGTATCCAAATTGGTAATGAAGAAGTCAAACTCTCTCTCTTTGCAGATGACAGATCGTGCTTCTCTTTAGCACGATATCATTGATCTTCAAAAGTGAGTGTCCACTCAGTTTGGAAAACCCTTGAGAGTTAAATTGGTTAACGTCTTTGTGTAATGAAGTCAGGAAATACAGGTAAGCAAGCTCTGGAATGGGGCAAAGAGGGCAGAAAAAGGAAAGGGTTCAGGATAAATAAAGAGAGCAAGCAAAATGCTGGCATGCCAGGGCCACGGAACAAAGACAACCAATGTGAGATTTTCCCCCAGATTCTCCACAGTACGTGGTACTAACAAACTTCAGGCAGTAATGTCCAATATTAAACTTCATTTTAAGTTGGCTTTTGTCTTGGGCTGCGCTAAAATTTTTATCCATTACCCTCAAACTTTCGCTGTATGTAGCTGTTCCCAACCGCCTGATGGTGGCCATGATTCTGGGAGCGAAGGAGCAGGAAGAGTGGCCACAGCAGGCAGTCAGCAGGCTGGAAAGAACATTGCAGCTGTAGGACGACTTGGGAGTTGAAGAGGCAATCGTCACCACCTGCTGCAGACGGGATGCTCTGGTTTTCCTTCATTCAACAACCGTCTTCTGGGACCCGAGACCCGGGCTGGAATGGGGCTAAAAGTTTAGCATGAATAGCACAAAGGCCTCCCCTTCACAGGCTTATAGCCTACAGAAGAGGAGAGAAAGTGGCTCTTCTAGCACTGTGGGATAAGTGCAATAAAATAATCTCCAAATACACATTATACATTAGCAGCATGGCGGAGTGGAGGGAAGATTCCAAAATGGTGATCCTCTAGTTGTATTTCAATGAAGAATGCTTTGGCTGAAGATAATAATAAATAGTAGATAAATAAATAAATTAAAATAATAAAAATTAAAAATAAATAATTAAAAACAGGCAACCAATTCCAGGGCTATAATTTGCTAGTCTCTGGTTTAAACAAAGAGAAATCCATTTTTCTACGTATAACAAGGAACTCAGAGATGCATAGTTACTGATTCTGGTTCAGGAGCTCCTGATTATCAGTAGGCTCTTTCCATCTGTCTGCTTCACCTTCCTTCATGCCTGCTTTCTCATGGCACAAAATGACTTGAATAGCTCCAGCTTTGGGTCCATTCATGTTCAAGAAAGGAAGAATGGGGAAGAAGCAACCCCAGCTGCTATCCTCTTGTGCTCATCCTTTTTATTAAAAAGGAAATACTTCCCACAAGTCCCAAGCAGATAGATATCCCCTTTGCTTTGTTGGCTAGAACTGAGTGTATGGTCAACCATGGCAGCAGAGGAGACTGCAAAATGATCATCTCTCTCACGGGGGACATGAACAAGGAAGGGGACATGAACAAAGAAGAAGGAGCTGGGAACATGGTTGGGTTCATTGTGCAGCATCTGCCACAAGCTGGATCCTGGTGAACAGGCAGCAAACAGCCAAAGAAATGAGGAAGGGCATGCATGCAAGCTAAAGAGATGACTTTTGAGAAGACAGGAGGAGAGGAAGAGAAACACACATTCTAATTGTTGACAAACATTCTACATGGCTGGAGCCCCAGGGGCGAGCAGGGAAACAGGAAACAGTGGAGAAGAAGGCAGGGTTGGAGGAGGATGATCTCTGAGGCCTCACTGATGACTTTGGGTTCTACGTCTCTTCATATGCCCACACCTAACAGTGGCTTCATAAAAGCAGGAACCCAATCAGCGTTAATGGTAACTGAGACCAAAACAGAAAGTCAAACAAACCATCATTGTTAATAAAATCCTAATTAATTATAAAGTGAAGATTCAGTCAAATCTCTGGTAATGGATGGCAATATTGTCCCTTTGACGTCAATTTTGTTTTTCTGATTAACCCCAAATTGCACCAGGATAAGAGGAAACCAGCTCTACCAGAGGATTACCAGTGTTCTAGAATCTCAGCCCTGGGCTAGCCACAAGCCTGGTATACCCCTGAGTACTGTTCAGACTGCCTTGGCTCCCTTCCTATTTTTGTGCCCCCTTCTCATATTTGATGGGCTGTCACTTCCAACAGCCAGCACGGTAGTTCTTCTTTGCAGGACCAACATTGCCAACAGAACCATAGTGCTCATGAGTGTTGAGAGCTGGAAGCACCTGTAGACTCCCACCCCCAGGACAGCTCTTAACCAATGACTGACCCAAGGGAGAATAGAAGCCTCAGGTCCCTTGCCTTAGATCAGGACAAACCTGAGGTGTCACTGACCCTACACTTACCATCACATCCCTGGTAGTATTGGCTGGAAACTATACTCTTCAGAGTTTCACTGAGATTCCCTCCTCTCTTGGCCTTTTCTCTTCCCCCATCTGCTTCTCCTGTACCCTTACTAGTGTTTCCTGGAAGAAATTTCTCAATAAATCACTTGCTTGTGAATTCTTACCTCATGAAAAATTTGTTCCTGGGGAATTGGAATTAGACACCTTATCTTGGATATCAAGTAATATTTTAGAGGCTTGGGAACTAGTAGAATTTGGTTGCTAGAAACAGAAACTACCCTAGTTGTGTCAAACAGAAGGAATTCAATACAGGAATGAGGCCCTTACAAATCATTCAGAAGTTGGTTTTTAGCTGGGCCTACAGGACTGACTCCCTGCACATTAGTAGACTAGCCCATAGGAAGGGGCACCTCCTATAATCCTGAAGATGGAACTGGATAGAACTGCTGACTACAAGAACACCCTGCCTGTATTCGGAGGGCCAGAAAGCCACCATGCCTGTTGCCCTCTTCCACATTTGTATAACTGAAGCCTGGACACAGGAACATTGCTATAGAAAGATACAGCGTGATCTATGCTCATTGGGAACAATAACCAAATAACCAGAATAAGGCCCTGCCATGTTTCTACTCTGCAAGTCTCAGGATCTAATCAGAAGTCCCTAACTCACAACCAGAAACACAACACTCGGGGAGTCTTGGACATATTTTTGTGTTCTGTGTAGTTCATGAAGGCATGAGAAGCAGGCATCAGAATGCTGGGGGGCAGTCACCATATCTACTCATTTGGTTAAAGGCCAGCTTTGAATATTCACTTTGGGAAAAAGAGATTTGTAACAAGTCACATGTGGCAACATACATTTCCTAAGGAAATCAGCATGCTTTCATGCCTAATTTTATCTTCCTTGTTTTCATTAACTTTTCTTCATATGCAGTAGATTAGGTAGAAATGGATCTATTTTTACCAAATTTCTTGGTTTATCATACACTTACACTGCACAGTCAAATAAGTAACTGAGACTCAACAATTCCACTCCTAGGTATCTACCCAAAGGAATTGAGAGTTTATATACACACAAAAACTTGGTTGCAAATGTTTGTAGCAGCATTGTTCATAATAGCCAAAATGTGGAAACAACTCAAATATCCATGAACCGATGGATGGATAAACAAAATAGGGTACAGTCATACAGTAGAATACTGTTTAGCAACAACAACAAAAAAACAAGCTATTGATACTATTGATGCTATAGAATGAATGAACCTTTAAAATGTTGGCTCTAATTGAAAGAAGGTGGACACAAAGGTCAAATACTGTATGATTCCATCTATACAAAATGTCTATAAAAGGCAAATCTATGGAGACAGGAAGTCAATAAGTAGTTGCCCAGGGCTGGAGGCAATCCAGGGACTGAATGGGCATCTAGACGGACTCAAGAGACCCTACTGCAGTGTACTTAAAATGGGTGAGTTTTATAATGTGCAAACTCAACTTAAAGTTTTTAAAAATAGAAGTAATTTAAATGGTGTTTGGAGGATCATGTACACTTAAGGTCACAGAGGCCATGTATGACTGATTATAAGGAGATTGTTGTCCCAATAAAATATTTATAAGGATTTATGTTTGGTTCTAAATGTAGAGCCTCTTGTAGAACTATGAAATAAATTAAAACAACATTAAAATTTTTGTCCCCTCTTACAAACACTAGCCCTATGTGATGGTCCCTACCCCCCTCAATGTGCTGATGTGTACATGCAGGTACCTATGCTGGCTCATTTGTGGGTAAACATTTTGATTTCATCCCCACAGTCTTCCTTAAAGATGAGAACTGCATCACAGGAAGCACTACAGCAGCTTGTGTTGTAGTCAGAGCACTTGAAATTAATCTTAAGTGATGCACGCTGGGTGTAGAAGTCAAGAGTACTGACCAACATCACAGTGTTGGGATTGTGCTTCCCAGAAAGGTTTTCTGCAACATTAGTCCTGGGAAACATTCCTTGAAGGAGGTTTTCTTTTCCAGTTTCAGGGGAATTCTTCTTAGAGATTCAGTAAGCCTATTGGTCCATCAACAGGTTCTGAGAATTCTTGCAAGACACGAACCAGAGTTTCCCAAACTTATCACATACACGTGCCAGGCATGGTGTTAAGCAACACACACACACACACACACACACACACACACACACACACACACATTTGTTACCTCCTTTAGTCCCCATGACAATGGAAGAGCTAAGTCGATTATTCTCACTTGAAGGATGTGAACATCGAAGCTCGTGAGAGACAAAGCAAGTGTGCAGACCAGGAAAATCTGGCTCCAATGCCTGTGAGAGACCTACCACAACACAAGCCAATGACTTTGGAGCCTTGTGGCTTGTTTAAAAAAAAAAAAAAAGGATTCAGTGAACACACTTCAGGGAATTTCTATTACAAATGTGTCAATAAAAGACACAGCGAAAGAAGATGGAGGAGGCTGTTCCCCATGCTCTAAGGGAAAACAAAACAAAACAAAACAAAAAAAACAACCAGCCATTTGTGACCCCATACCAGCGTACCAGAGTCCAATGACCAGGGCCCAATTAATGTTCTATCAAAGTAAACCATGTTGAGTAGGATACAATGATTAGTCTAGGAAATGATATAGTTTTTAATCATGCAAAAAACAGATGGGGGGCCTTTGAGTTCCAAAGACTATAAAATAAAAATAATAAAGTTAAGAAAATATTCTGCCACATTTCTTGGAAACTTGAACTGATACATCACAAATTATTCCAAAACACAATTCAAATGTCACTTTAAAAATAGGGCGTGTCAGATTAGTCACATGGGAGTCCATTAAGGGATGACGATGGTGATGAAGATGATGAAGATGATGATGATGATGATGATGAAAGTTCCCAGATTTGGAATGGAGCGAAGCAGTGAAAGGAAATATTTAAATTTGATGACCATTGATTGTGAACTGTATCCATAACTGATGCACTTCTTTGAATTCATGTATGATCCCTGGACCCACCCTACCTAATCCAGCTGCAGAACAATGGTAATGAGAAGGCATTGAATGCCATGCCTAAGGTTTCAGTGTGAACATCTGTTTGATCTGTCTCCCAATTCATTTTCTTATGGCTTCTATGTTCATTAGAGATGGAGGGGAATGGGCCTGATATGCTATAGGTACCCAGCTCCAGAATTTGTCATCCGCATGGACCGGCATAAGCACAAGTGTTCGGGATCTTCTGAGTTGACTAGAGTTTCAGAAAATTGCAAACACAGAGGATATTCATCATAGCAATAGTTATTTCTGCAAAGAATCCATATTGACCTAAATGTCAACAAAAGGGAAGTTCTAAATAAATGATAGAATACCCAAGTCCGTGGGATCATAAGTAGTCATTAAAAATCAAGTTTTGAACATGATTTTTAAAATATAGTTTATAAAAATAATTTATAAAAATTATAAAATTTTATAATAAAATAAAAGCTTATAATAAAAATTGCACAAAAGATGACATAAAACAGTACATGCAGTACTCTAACTCTAACTGTATAAAATACATAATTCTATTTCTAGTACAAATATAAACAAGAATTTCATCAAAATGTTAAAGATGGTTATCTTGGAACAATGGGATTACTGTGACATATTTTTCTTCCTTTTCTTTCCTGTTAGTACTTGCCTGTGATTTTTTTTTTTTACAGTTTTTTTAAAATAATGACATTGTTCTATCTTTATAACAACTGCTGTGTCTTCATTGAAAAACCAAAACAGATAACAATACTGGATGTCTGAGAGGTATAAAATGGATAAAATAGATCCTGAAACGCTAAACTAAAGCTATCTGTTTTATACCACTTGTTCCTGAGGGCTGTGGAACAAGACAGTTCTGGGTTCAACTCTGAGCTCTACTATTTCTTGCCTAGGGAACCCTGGGAAAGTTATTTCATTTCTCTTAGCTCCATTTTTCATATGTAAATGAGGGCTGATACCAGACTCTTCCTCAGAGGGCAGATGTGACAGATACAGCAACTAAAGGAACCCGTGTCGTAAATAGTAAGTCCTTGATAAATGTTCTTGTGGCCCTTATTTGTCTGCCACAGTTCCACAAAGGCTTCATAACTGGGACAGGACATGGGAGTCTGTGACGATCAGATAGATACCTGTAACAGCCAGACAAAAAGCAGAATTTTGACTGCTAAGTCAGAGCAATCTTGCAACCTGAGTCCTCTGTGGTCCACCTCTTTTCACAAGAAATAGCAAAACATTTGCCATCATCCAGTAGGGTACAGGCCACTTGCCTACAGCTAGTAGGAATGTTCTTTGTGAGCCAGGGAGAAAGTATAGTTACCATTTGGTTTATAGTAAGTGTATTTCTAAAAATCCACTGTGGCTTAAATCGGGGTGATATTTTAAATTACCTAAGTTAGTTGAGAACTGAAAGAACATTGTAGGACACCTATTAAACCATAATTCCTTGTAGTGCAAAATAGGAAAAAAAAAGTCCAAATATCCATCAACAGCTATGTAAATGAGAGCAGAGCTGCCACTCAATGAGCTTTGTCCATCAAAACTTGAGAACTGGTGCAGATGAGTTGAGACTTGTTACTTCAGCTGACACGACAGCTAGCAGGGGTCTAGGGTTTATCCAAGTAAGCCATAAAAGTCTACTTTTCATAAACATTTTTGTGTGGGCCATGACATGAAAAGGTGGGAGCACAGGTTAAGGTTCTCAGGTAGAAAGAACAGAAATCAGGTCTGGCCAACTTATTAGAGGCTCTTGGAGACTTAAAGATCAACAGGGGCCTGAACTACCTGCTTGAAAACCCAGGTGATTCTGAGGCCCATGGAAGCAGGGGCCACAGCCAATAACTAATAGCAGGAATGGTTTAATCAGGACATGCTTGCCTGGATGAAGATCTCCTCCAGCTTATTCTAATGTATTTTCTCAGGTCAAAGTCCCAGCAGAGAGCATCTGATTGGGTGAACTCTCTGTCTGTATCTAGAGCAAAGAGAGGAAAGACTGGCCCCTTTGACTTTCTTAGGGAGAGGCAGACACAGGATTTAAGACCCACCAAGACAAGGAAACCAAGGTGCCATGGAAGCTGGGTAGCCAAAAAAAATGATAAGTGTCCACAATAACAGATGGCTGGTTAAAGTACACTACAACCATAAGTGAGATTCTGTGAAGCTATTTCTAAAAGGATAAGGTAGAAATGTCTGGTTTCTCAACCTGTAACTTGGAAGACTAGAAGTTGCCACTCCAGCCTAACAACAAGCAAAAAGCTGAAGAAACTGAAAAATCAACAACTCTTCTTAGGTCCGTCAAACAATGGAGGTCACAGGGCAAACAGCTGCCCCAACAGCTGGAGAGACAGATAGGAAAATGTAGGGAATTGCAACTTAACAGAGTAGAAGTATCTTAACAGAGCCTCACTTACCTGGGAAGGTAGTAGGGGAATTAGGGGTAGTAGGAGAGGGGAAATACCCAACTCCATCCCCTTTGCCACTTCTGTTCCACCTAAGAGAAAATGGGAGAATGAGAAGCTCTGGGAACATTTAAAATCCATGACACAATCTCACCAAAAGACTGAATGCTTTCCTCCCCCTGCTACCCACCTTACCACTACATTACTACATGCCTACCTAGCACAGTTCCTTTGAAGCAGTACCTCATGTCCACCTCCACACAAAAAATTGAGCATCATCCTAAAAGTCAAAAAGCCCAGTTTGAAGAGACTGGGCAATCATCACAACCAGAGTCAGATAGGGCAGAAACTTGGAATTATAATAACAGGGTTTTTTTTTTTAAATCTATGATTAATATGCCAAGGGCTTTATTGAGGAAAGTAGACAATATGCAAAACCAGGAGATAATGTAAGCAGAGTTATGGAAATTCGAAGAACGAATGGAAAAGGAATGGTAGCAATAAACGTTGTAACAGAAATGTAGAATGACTTTGAAGGCTCATTAATAGACTGGACACAGCTAAGGAACTTGATATGACTTAATATGACAAAAGAACTTGATATGACAACAGAAACTCCCACAACTGAAAAGCAAGGAGAGAAAGCACTGAGTGAAAAGACCCCAAGACACAATATCCAAGAGCTGCCGGACAAGCATATGTGTAGTCATAATACCCGGTGGAAAAGAAGTAACATTTGAAGCAATAATGACTGAGAATTTCCCCCAAATTAATGTCAGACATCAAACCACAGATTCAGGAAGCTTAGAGAACCAAGAAGGATATACAAACAAAAACAAACAGATAAACAACTTTGAAAAGGCATACCAACACATACCATATTCAAAACTACAGAAGTTCAAAAGTAAAAGAAAAATCTTGAAAGGAGTCAGAGGAAAAAAAAATATCTTACCTAAAGCAAAGCAAAAATAAGCGTTATATCCAACTTTTCCTCAGAAGCCATGGGGCAGTTGAGTGAAATATTTTAAATGTTAAGAGAAAAAAAACAAAACAAAAAAACTACCAACCTAGAATTCTATACTCTAAAAAATTGTCCTTAAAAAGTGAGGGAGAAATAAAGACTTTCTTAAACAGACAAAAATTGAAAGAATTTGTTGCAAGTAGGTGTGCTTGCAAAAAAACGGTAAAAGTTCTTCAGACAAAAGGGAAATAACATAGGTCAGAAACTTGGGTTTACAGAAAGAGAGGATGAGCATTGGAAGATCAGTAAAGGTACGATAAGTCTTTTATTTTTTTTTTATTTTTAATTGATCTAACAGATAATTTAATCAAAATAATAGCAGCAACAATGCATTTGATTATGTAGGCTTACATGTATGTCTGTTATATAAATGTGCTTATATGTTTATAAGTAGGATGAATGATACAAATGATATAAGGCACAATGGAGGAATTCACATTATTGTGCTACAGGGTACTTAAACTACTTGTGAGTGGTGTAATATTATTTGAAAGTGGACTTTGGTTAGTTGTACATTTGTACTGCAGTCTCTAGGGCAACAGCTAAAAATACTTTTTTATAAAAGTATAATTAATATGCTAAGAAGAGAGAGATATGGGATCATAAAATGCTCCATAAAAGCCACAAAAGACAGAAAAAATGTGGAAAACAAAAATAAGAACAAAGGAAAGGGGCATAAAATAGAAAACAATAACAACATGGTGGATAGTAGTCCAACTTTATAAATAATCACTTAAAATGTCAGTGGTTTAAATGCACCAGTTAAAAGACAGACATTGTTCATGCAGATGACAAAACAAGACCCAAGTGTATCTTATCTACAAGAAATACACTTTAAATGTAAAGATACACACAGAAGTGTTCTAAAAACCTATGATTAGGTCTTGGTCTTCTAGTGAGCCTGTGTCTTTGGGCAGGGAACATCAGGAGTGTTTCTTCTTTTTCTTTTTTTTTTGCCCCACTGCTTCGTTGCATCAGGATAGCCACAGTGGGCTGGATTAGGGCATTTCCCTTCCTCTGGTCAGTTAGGCTCTGATAATACCCCAGCAGCTTTGGTTAACCAGTTTAACCTGAAGGCAGATATGGCTGAGAAGAACAGGATGTTCTGGGATTATTTCAAAATCATTGTTTTGAACTTTTCTCTGCAGGAAAGGAAGAGGGAATTCCCCCCATCCCTGTTACTTTCTTTTTTTCTGAAACAAGCAAGGAGAGGGGCAGAGGCAGAGGAAGAAGCAGGCTTCCCACTGAGCCGGGAGCCCAGCGTGGGGCTGGTGGGGCTCGATCTCATGACCTGAGCCCAGAGCAGACATCTAACTGACTGAGCCACCCAGGCACCCCATTCCCCAATACTCTCTTTGAGATAAAACTCACAGTATCGGGGAGACCTCCTTATGACTGGGTATCCCTGGAGGATTTTAACTCCGGCGCTTCCAAGAGTTGGAAGTTATGCGTTGGGTTTTATGACCATGGCACTGGTTACTGTTGAGGTTCCCACTCACCGGTGAATCTCTACATGGGTGAGCTGTATTCGCTCGTCTGACTCTCTAATTGTAAGCGTTTGGTTGTAGCCATCCAAGAGGAGTTGGTATTTTAGTCTATTTAGCTTTTTACTTGTTGGGTTGCACTGGCAGCTTCCAAGCTCCTTGTATGTGGAACCAGAAACCAGAAGTCTTCCCAGCCTTATTCATACTTGCCAACACTTGGAAGCAACCTGAAAAAGTGAATGGCTAAATCAACCATGGTACATCCGGACAATGGAATATTCTTCTGTGCTAAAAAGAAATGAGCTATCAAGCCATGAAAAGACATGAGGAACCCTAAATACATATTACTAAGTGAAAGAAGACAGTCTTGAAAAGGCTATTTACACTGTGTGATTCCAACTATATGACACTCTGGAAAAGCAAAACTATGGAGACAGTAAAAAGATCAGTGCTTGCCAGGAGCTGGGGGAATGAGTAGGCAGAGCGCAGAGGATTTTTTAGAGCAGTGAATCTATTCTGCATGATATAGAGTGGTGGAGACACATCATTAGACATTTGTCCAAACCCACAGAATGTACCACACCAAGAGTGAACCCTAATGGAATCTGCAGACCGTAGGTGATAATGATGTGTCAATGTGGGTTCATCGATTACCGCAGTGACCCACTGTGCTTCACAATGTCTGTGGTGAGGGTAATTGTACCTGTGTGGGGACTGGGGCTTAGGGAACTCTCTGTACTTTCTGCTCGATTTTGCTGTGAAACAAAAACTCCTCTGAAAAATGAAGTTTAGTAGTCAAAAAAAAAAAAAAGAAAAAAAAGTTCTAGAAGGTCATAACTAAACGGTTAATAGAGATTCTCTCTAAGGAGCAGAATTCAATGACGGGGAAGCAGGGAAGTTGTTGGATGGTGCATTTCCACTTTCTATTTTAAATACCTCTTCATTATTTGAATGACTTTTTTTTTTTTAAAGGAGCATGCGTTGCTTTTATAATTAAAATTCTCATTTTAGAAAAAGCAAAAGAATAAAAACCAGTTGAGGAAAAAGTAAAGGTCCCTTTCCGTGCAAGCCTCTTTGGGGTCTCCACTGTTTTGTTTTTATATTCTCTTGTCAGGAAGAAATAAGTCTTGCAGGTATAAAAGTTAAGTGACATGATCTATGTAAGTGAATTCCCCCAGCGCCTTCAATGAGCCACTTGTAATTCCTTCTTGTCCCTTTCCAGTTGTTTCCTAGGGCTCATCTTCACCTTCCCTCTACTTCCTCCTCCTCGCTGAGCAGAAGCCTGAGCAGGTTTAGGAAACCTTGTGGTCCTCTTGCCCTCTTTCCAATATCTTGTCTGCTCTCCATTCCGACACCACCGGCCTCACCCCACCCCATCCCCACTGTGCGTTTCATGCGAAGAATGTATTCCTGGAGACCTCCTATAATTCAGAACTTCCATAATTCAATCTGGCTTTCCCCACAGGACTGAATATAAAGTGTATGCAGAAGGGGGAAAACGCGATCCTGGAGTGCATAAATCTGCAGACGTCATGATGTAGATTTGCTTTAAGACGGCTTTTTATTTTCCCTGTATTTTCTCTAATATTTTGAAGTGCTCTCTCTTAAATTAACAGGACACAACATCACTGTGGTTGTTTGGTCTTCCTGGCGAAGATTTAGCACATCTAAGTTCTGTTCCAAAGTCCCAGTCTTGCCTGAGTGTTTTACAGCTCTCCCGCTTAATGAACTCTTGAGTGACCTTGTTATGGGATTGTAGGTAAGGTATAAAGATTTTAAATTATCATGACAGCAAACGTTCAAAGAACAGAGGAGAAGCCATCAGGTCTCTCCTAGGGGTTCCCACACAGATAACAGCTGTCATTAGATAGGCATTTATTTACAAAGGATGGCTGTGGCCAGGGTGGCTGGCCGTGTGGCCACGGAGCAAACATGGTTCCTAACTACTCAGCCCACCCGCAAGGACAGTGTGGGATTTTTCAGGAAGATTTTTAATAGGGGTGGGGGAGGAGTAGAATCTAAGTTACTTTCAATTTGGAACATAAAGTGAGACCGTTAATATTTTATACGGCACTAGTTCCATTTCACATAAGTTCAATAAAATGCCCCACATGTGGAGAAAATGTCTTGTTTCGTAGCCCAGCGTTCCTCTTCTGGCTTCTGTAACTCCATCTCCAACTTTCTCTCCTTGCCACTCCCTTCCCCAGTGGCGCTGACACTCATTTTCACGCTCCTCTCTACCCCTGCATTAGTTTCAAACGGTTCTGTTTAGAAATGAAGATAATACAAATAAGCAAAAATAAAAGAAAAATCACACAGAGGTAATCATCATTCATATTTGGATGTGTTTCTCTGCGGTCTGGTGCTATCTACAGGTACACAGAAATGAGAGTATGTGTGTACGCGTACCGTGTGCATAATTTTTTTTGGCCAAAACAGGATGATTGGGTAGATATTATTCTGGAGCATATTTCTTTCATCTTATGATGTAATTCACTATTCTTCATTATTCTGTTTAAAATTTGATAGCCTTCCATGATGTAAGTAAGTGTTCCATAACAGATTGAAATAATGCTGTGTTTTTGAACACTGAGACTATTTACAAATGTGAGGTTTTGTGACCAGTGCTGAATGAATATTCTTGTTGCTAAATCTTTGCAATCCCCATGACTATTTTTTAAAGAACAAATCCTTGGGCCAAAAAGAGTGAAAAATCTCAAGGCTTTAAATACCCACTGCCAAATTGCCCTAGGAAGTTGGAAACAATCTGTACTCCCCTCAGTGATGGCTGTGAGTCCCCGCACACTTATCTGATGGGAGCCTTCTTATTCATCTACCTGCCTATTTCCATGTGAGATAGGAAAACCCATAAAAGAGACCCATATTCACTTTTTATGTTTAAAAATCACTTCTTATTGGTATAGTATGCCTCAATGGACTCTGCTCAGTTGTCTCTCTTAGGCCAGAAGTTCTGAGAATGCACAGATTACGTATGCATAAATCTTTCTTGGTACAGGACCACATAGAAACAGGCTCTTAAATGTCAAAAAGCATTTATTAAGTGGGCTGATAAATGTATTTCACTTGCAGGCCTGATGTAAGTTATTTGTCTTTCCTCGGTCTCCTGTTGATGGCTTATTTATAGAAATGGATAGCATGATTGAATGTGTGTATGTGTGTGTGTGTGTGTGTGTATTGTTTTGCCTTGATTGTTTAATTTTTAATTGATGGATATATGCTCCTAGCTTTTTGATGGGTGTATTTTATAAAATATTTAAAATCAATGAATTAATCTATGGTGCCTCAGGGACCGGATATATCACTCCCTTCATAAGAACTAAGTCTATTCTGGTGAATTGTAAAAAAAAAAAAAAAAAAAAAAAAAAAAAAAGGCACTCAATTATTTCTCCTATCATTCTGTACTAAGTGACAGTGGCAAGGTCATGGTAAATACACACACAACCAGACCCAAGTTCATGTGGGAGATAATTGTCTCTTTTGATAGCCTGTTGCTATGTGTTCTAGTTAGGGTTGCTCACATTTTGTAATGAGTCTTATTCCAAATTCGTTTCCCTTTCAGGCATATTACTCACGTGTATTTTGCCCTGTGACTTCCAGGCAAGGAACTAGAATTAGCAAGACAACAATAGTTCTCTCCCTGCACCTCTCTCTCCTGGGATATCTGGCATTCTGTCAAGAGATAGTCAATCCATTAAGGGATAGATCCATCTGTGCATCTAAGTCACCCACTTAGAAAATGGCCAATTATTTAATGAATACCTCCTACCAAGAGTCTAGGAAAAAGTCTTGCGGCAAAGAGTCACAACAATTCCTATAAAATCACATTAGCAAGTATATATGCTGCTCCCTTTGGACATGTCCAAATGCTTCCTTCAAGTGCCAAAGAAAAACCCCTATGGGATGCCATTCTCTACACCGGGGCTATTTTCTCAAGGTGTTGGCTGCTGCCCTAGGCTCTTGGGAGGTGATTATTGCTTTCTCCTGGATGGGAGGGACAGAGGGACCGAGAACTTCACAGCTGTGAGAGGAAAGGAAAAGAATTTAAGTGAATAACCCCCACTCTGAGGCTTGTTCAAATGAAGAGGCAGATACCTAGAAGGTATTACCCCCTCCTCACTCACACCATAGTTGACGGAAATCTTCCCACCAATCGTGGGAAGATTTGCCTCTGAGTTATTATAAATATTCTGCTCCTTTCCTCGGACTTTTTGCAGGTCAAGCCTAGTAGCTCCAAAGAGTGACAGAGAACAAGAAATTTAATTTCTGCACAGTGAAAGCAATAATGTGATTAGGGTTTTGTCATAAAAATCCTAGCACTGATCATGGAACGAGCCATGGTCCTTCCTGCATATAAACATGTCAACACACCCACATGTGTTCTGAATGCCTTGAACACCTTGCAGGTACAAGGTTATTAATCAGTAATAATTCCTGAATTTGTAATCAATTATCCCACATCAATTATAGAGTGATTGAAGTTGATGATAGACAAACCACTAAAACAAAAATCCCCCTTCATCTGAAAGTGCACTAAGCATGGGCTGAAGTACTCCATATTTGCTCCACTCTGGGCTCCATTGCTCTGGCCATTAGCCAGAACTAACATATGCCCATCCTAGATGAAGTGTACCGCTTCCTCTCCTTACATTTTTTTTTTTTTCTATTTTGGTTTTTCTGGAAGGATCGAGCATCTCTAGAACTTGTTCTCCTTACCTATAAATCAAAAGTTTGATTTAAAAAGCACCTGTCCCAGGTCAACGGACTTGATAAAGTGTTGAGGGAAAATGACGCTTGCGGTGAGGTGGCAGGGAAAGCAAATACAGCTGCCATTCTGAGCCAGCAAGAGACACACTTGTCACCCTGACCAGTGAGACTTAGATTTGCACTCCCAGATGAGCTTGACTTCCCAGAAATAAAGCAGCATGGGACAACTCATTGCCTGCAAAGATCCTCTCCCATAGACTTTCACTCAACTCTGTTTCTTTTTCAGAAAGGAGATGCACCATACCCAAGGATTTTTCTGAAGCTCAATGATACAGTCGAAAGAGGAATACACATTGCACTCGAGGTCACAACCTACAGCTAGAGCCAAAGGTTAGGTGCCATTGAGTATGTGCCATGGGCTTACCCTTGGTATCATTGAACAGACTCTGCCTCTGGATCTGCTCTGTCCAAGGTGGAACCATCTTTTGTGAAATACATCACCATCAGAGTGCTTTGTTCTGATAATGTATTACTCTAATACATCTGTTGCTTTAATGATATATTAATGTAATACATTATCAGAGCAAGGACAACTGATGATATATTATGGGAAGTAATGGTGCCATTCAGAAAATGAAGGATTCAAGAAAAGATTCATTAGAATTACAGGATAATAGCCAACATATGGGACTCTGGAAACTGCAATCTTGGTCTGTTTTCTACTGGTTAGATAAACAGCTCCCTTGTTCCAGAGGCTCCCCCGCCCCTTCTATTCAGGCACCAAATTCCATAAAACATTGGTTGCTACATATTTTATAAACTCTTTATACATACTAACAATGTCTCCCATGAACCTGGGGTCACTGCAGGCTCATTGTATCCAGTTACAATGTTTTTACTAGGAAGTCCTCCGTATTTACCCCTAACCATAGGAAACCAAGTAACATTGACCTCTGGACAGTTAGAACAGCATATCATCTCTCATTACAATAATCTGAACTCCAGTCATTGTTCAACATTAATTATTGCCAAGGCTATAGCATTTTCTTGCTACTTGACAGTTGATCTTCATCCTATCATTAACCTTAGGTCAATTTAATCCCAACCTCCATTTTCAGCACTATACAAACAATTTATTTCTGCATTTTTTTCAACCACACAAAGACAAACAATGTCAGACTGCTCCATGTTGTTTTGTGCATTATGATGATTAAACATTTTTAAAGACATCCAGACATCAAAGTTTGGAACGCACCAATCAACAAGAGTTCTGAAAATGAGATGTCGTGGTGGCTTGTTTTCCTGGAGAAAAATTATATGAGGAAGGACTCAAGAGTATGTAAGTTCAGGACTTAAAACATATTTTCTTTGAAGATTATTCTCTAATATGAACCAAGAAGATTTAAAATCAGCATCTACTATCCACTATAGTATAGAATACTATACATTTAGTGTTTCTTAAGCCATGAGCAGGAATAATAGCCAAATTCAGACAATTTTATCTGCCTAAGGTTTCTTTTTTTTTCTCCTGGAAATCAAAACTATGAATATAGGAGAAAGGAAGCTGGAATTCCTGCTGAGAAATTTATTTGGTGTTCTCCATTCTTCTTGACCTGATACGTATATTGAAATGCCAGAAATAACAGTTTGACACAGCAAGGGCCATTGAAACAATAGTATTTAATGCATTTAACTGAAAAATAAGTAAGCTTTGAATTATCACAGCCAATTGCAAGTTAAAGGATGCTTTGCAGAAATTTGGTGAGCTCTCCTCTGCAAAATAAAATATAAAGCTAAAAAAGCCATTGAAATGTGTAATACTCAGAAAAGCATTGATTTAAAATTCTTTCAGGGGATAAACACTTTCATTTATAAAAGGGATGTTTTATTTCCACATATAAGATGTTATAGAAGATAAGGGTTAAAATCAAACAAGCAAACAAATAAACATAACACTGTATACATCAATATATCTTTATATGAATTTTAATTATTCCTGTGGCTTATCAAGAAGTTAAGATAAAAAGTCCAATGTTCTCTGTTATGACTTCGCATGATGACAGGGTAATGGCTTTAAGTATAGATGTGTTACCAACTGTCCAGGCTGAACCCTGGCCCTTCCTTTGTCTCTTGCTGCACTTACCACAAAGGAAAAACTGGAACACCTTGCCCTTGGCAGAAAGAGTGAGAACATTTACCTTTTCCAAAAGCATTTCTTTCTTTCTTTCTTTCTTTCTTTCTTTTTTTCTTTCTTTCTTTCTTTCTTTCTTTCTTTCTTTCTTTCTTTCTTTCTTTTTACCGAGACTTAAAATGTGGCATATGAAATTTGAGATTGCAATTTGTTTCCGCACAACTCTTAATGCAGAATGCAGGGTGACAGTACTTACATGTGCAGCTGAGCATTAGCGTCCGAGATCTCTCATTATCCTGACCTTGAACAAGAAGTGTCTAATTCCAAATCTGCCTCAGTGCCCCAGAGTGATTCCCAGGGAAAGTTCTGTGACTGCCTTCTAGACCTTCGATTATCACAAGACTCGAGGAAAGCGCGCTGCCCTTGTTCTGAATGTGTGTACTATTGCCAAGAGCTTTCTCACTTCCAGGAAGGAATGAGGTCCAGGGACAGAGCGAAAAGGTCCCCTTTGTTGTTGAACTTAGGAACTGACAACAAAAGCAGGTAGGTAATAGGAAGTCTCCCTGCCATCCTGGCAGGCCAGAATTCTGCATCATGACCCAGTGGCCAGATTTGTCCGCAGTTCTGTGGGAGCTCATGGACAAAGGGACACAAGCCCAAGGCTTCCCGGAACCCTAAAGAGTCTGGAATGGGGAGATAAGCCTACAATCCCCCCTTAGCCTTGGGAGAAAAGGCCTTTGCACACTAAGGTCTAGAACTAACTGGATACTGGAAGACTCATCCTGTGAATCTATCATTAATTCTTAGAAAACACAAATTTTAGGGGTACCTGGCTGGCTTAGTGTAGCAAGCGACTCTTGATGTCGGGGCTGTGAGTTCAAGCCCCATGTTGAGTCTAGAGATAACTTAAAAATAAAAATCTTGAAAAAAAAAGAAAAAAATAATATACAAATTTTAGCAGGAAATCCTGGGAAATGAATTAGAAATATAATGTAAGGACTGATAATAAATGGATCTACAACTCAACCTTTACACTGATGATTGACACAGGTTTCCTCAAAACTTCTACTTCACGACAAAGTCATTGTCTGCTTTTCCTCACTCCTCACAAATTCTCCCGTACCCTCAAAATTCAACCTAACCTGCTTTTTTGTTACATCCTGGTATGGGAATCTTGATGAGTAAGAAGTACACATATGAAATCTGCAGCAGCTTTTAGTAAAATAGTCTTTCGTATAGATCAGGCAAACCTGCCAGAAGCAGCTGGCACTTCTCATGACAGATGTTGTTAACAATTTCACTGGAATCTCAGAAACCTAATGGGAAAAACTCTGAGTTCTGTTAATGCTGAACTTTTAAGTTACTTAAGTAATTTCACAAATGATGAGTTTTTCTATGCAGTGATGAATTTCTACATGGCATTAAAAATATCTAAATTCCACATGTCAAATAAAAAATGCTATTACCAGGCATATGTCTGTGTCTGCACATCCTTGAAGTATGGGGATTTCAAGTGAGATTTGCCATCTAACAGGGAAAGATGGCAGTCTACTTGAGCTTGCTTACAAGGAGGAAGCAGAATCTTGGCACTCCCCACTCCCCACTGCCGTCTTGGAAACAACAGTCTGAAAGTAAACAAGGAATGAGCTATACCTTGCTGCGTGCCACCAGAATGTGCTATGATGAATTCTCTCCAAGATCAGGGACCACCTTCAAGCAGTCCTGAAAAATGACACCCAAAACCAGGTGAGAAGACCTTCTGCTGACAGATCGGTGGTTGCTAGATGCAGGAGGTGGGGGAGAGGGCTGGGTAAAAAGGGTGCAGCTAGTCGAAAGGTTAAAAACTCCCAGTTACAAGATAAATAAGTTCTGGGGATATGATGTACAAGATGGCGACTGCTGTTAACGATCCTAGGTTGTGTACTTGGAAGTTACTAAGAGAGTAACTCTCAGAAGTTCTCATGGCAAGAAAATAAATCAATTATGTGAGGTGACAGATGTTAACTAAATTTATGGTGATGATCATTTTGCAATGTATACATATGTCAAACCTTCACTTGATATTTTATACCTAAGACTGATACAGTGTTATATATTAATTCTATCTCAGTAAAAAATGGAGGGGAGAAAAGATCTCCTGGTGTACCAGCCCTGGAAGGACCAACCTGTGATCTCACTCCTGGATGACTCTGCAAAGAAAAATTCCGTAGGCACAGCTTGGTTTAGGTAGATACCATAAGATATATGGGAGTGGGAATGGGAAAAGGGGAGGAGTTCTCAAACCTATAGCTTTAAGGCTCTATTACCCTACACAGCCTTCTCTCCAACTGCTGACAAAGAGCTAGTGTTGAAGGAAAGAGATGGGCCTCTTGCACGTTGGGCAAGGTGATGAGTTTTGGCTGCCAATGAAATGGAAAATTCTGACCAAGAAAATTCTGGGATGGTGAAATTTCGCTCAAGAGTGGACATAATAAAACCTCAACCTCTCATCAGTGCCCTTTCCCCACGTTTACCTTCAGTCATCACATCCTAAAGCTCACATTATAAACCTGTATTCACAGGCCAACTTGGACACAAAGCTCCACTTTCATGCAGTCTATGTTCCATTGTACAAATTGTGGGCACACATTTTAGCCTGCTTTCACGAATGTTGTTCTGTTCGTTCAAACATAAGCTTGATCTGCCATACACAGTAAAGCAAGTTCAACAGAAAGGCTTGAAAGGACATGACGTAAAAAGCAACTTAAATGTAAGCTAATCTCTCAACAAGCTTTCACTGAGCACCAGCTACGTAACCAGTTCAAATAAGCCTCAAATCAAATTCAAAATGAAGTTATGGACACATTAGGGGTCTTGATACATATGTCCAAACTGCCTTCTAAAAGGGTTCTGACACTTGGCACTCCCACAAGCAATGTAAGAAAGTCCCTGTTTCACTGTATGTGTGGCATTAGATTAAAACCTTAAGTAAGAAGGATGTCATACAAACTGTGTATTGCATAAACCCAATGTTCTGCAGCTTTAAATCCCTAATATTTTAGGTGGTAGAGAATCTAGTTTAGAACCTAGAGGTCAGACCCTCTCAACTTCAAACAATAGGAAGAAGTTAGGTGAACAGTAAACCTATTTTGGTTATCTTCACATATACACCAAGGTTCTTATGACCACCTTTCATTTAACTCCAAAATCTATAGATTCGAAAAATTCCCTGCACATCCATGATTTTCATACAATGACAAGTATTATCTCTGGCCCCATCTCCCCATATTCAGAGACCATAGCTTCATCCGTACCCTGGTGAAGTGAGTCTGTGTGTTCACATTTTATTTAGGCAACCCAAACAATGGGCAAATCAGATGGGACAGAGAGGAAATGCCTAAGCCCAGCTGAGCCAATCAGATTTCTCCTACCAAAGTTGGTCATTGGAATTTTGTTCCAACTTTAAGAATAAGTCTGAGCAATGGGTAACAGCCAAACGGACTTCAAATTTGGCTCCCTGAAAAGTCAAAGCTGAAACTATGGGGAAGCAGAAGTTGAGGGGAAAATCTGTAATTCGAGGAAATGGAGAGACATGTAGAGAGAAGACAATGCTCGCCGTGGAGTTCCTGGTGCCTGGTGACCGCCTGGTTCTTTATAGGTCTTCCTGGGCTTCCTGCACTCTGCATCTAGAGATCTTTCTGTATCCTTAAAATAGATGTTTTGTTTTTGTTTTTTAGGTGAACTAACTTGGCAAGAACAAATTCTCTTCAAGTTCTCACCTTTCTACCCCAATTTTAAGATACACATCTCCCTCTTCCCCAAATACCACTTGAAAAAATTTCTAATACCTGGATTTATCATACAATCAGTATGTATATTATATATAATGAGAGTTTCCCTCCTTGAAAAGTTGTTAGATTGATGGCATATCTTGAATATGACTTCTCAGAACCCAAGCTTATAAAACATAGAGGAAGTAAGACTGGTTGGTCAGCTGCATGCTCTTTACCCTCATGCTCCCCAGCTAAAGGAATCCCAATAGCTTCTAGGCAGAGATATCTAGAATATATATCTAAATATATATCACAAATGGCCAAGTAATTTTAAAGATTTATTTATTTATTTGAGAGACACAGACTGCACACGCTCCATGGGTTGGGGGGGAGGCTCTTAAGCAGATTCCCCTATAGACGCAATCTCGCCACACTGAGATTACCACTTGAGCCAAAACCAAGAGTTGGAAGCCCAGCTGACTGAGCCACCCAGGTGCCCCCCACCTTTTCTTTAAAGATTTATTTATTTTAGAGAGAGAGAGAGCGAGCCCAGGGAATTTTAAAGAACCAAGTGGAGAGACAAGGCTTATTATGTTTATTTGAGCTCAGCCTTTTTGAGCTGAACCCACTTATTACGAAAAGTTCTGTACAGATTGCCCCACCTTATACATAGTTACCTATTACCATCACCGTTCCTTATTATATGGTGGATTTTTTTTAAGTTCTTTTTTTTTATTTTGAGAATTGAATTTTTTTAAAAAGATTATATTTGTTTATTTGACAGAGAGAGGCACAGCAAGAGAGGGAACACAAGCAATGGGAGTGAGAGAGGGAAAAGCAGGCTTCCCACTGAGCAGGGAGCCTGATGTGGGACTTGATCCCAGGACCCTGGAACCTGAGCTGAAGTCACGCTGAGAAAATGAAACTTTCTACTTCTACCAACTGTATCCCATAGAAAACAGTAAGATGAAGAAATAAAGTTTGCTAGATTTATCACCAGAATTTGCCTTAGAAATGTGTTGCTTTCCTGGTAGATAGACAAGGCATCTGATTTAGGCATTGAGTGCCATTCCATAATTAATACAAAAGCCACAACTTCAGACACTTCTTCCTCTTTTAACCCGTCTCCCTCTTTCCCACTACATCAAGGAGTCAAGGAGCCAGCTTTAATCTAAGGGATCCAAGAGTTGGACAGAGAGGACTGTCAAAAGCATGGAGAACACCCCGTAGAAGATCATTCTTGAAGGAAGCCACATGTGTCCGGCATCTGTTTGCCATCTCTGTGGTGACTGGCTTTAATGAGTTCTAATTTCTGATGGGAACAAACAGAACTGTGAATGCACCCAGGGAATCCACCTGGCGAGTGCTTTTGTCATTTCGTCATTTCTTCATTTCTGTTTGCCTACTTGTTGTGCTTCTTAATTTGTCAAACCCTCTAAAGATGTGTGGTGAAAGAACATAATTACAATTTTTTTAATTACAAAAAAAAGCATTCATACAATACTGGCAGAATCATGCGAATCCTTCTGCTCATTTCTATTTGAGCTAAAGCTTGATGTTTACTCACACAAAAAGCTTTCTAATTATTGTACTAGAACTATGTTTGCTACCCTCATGGATTGGGATAATCCTATAGAGTGATGGTACTTCTTCATTCGCTTGCTCTCCGTCCCAAAGCCTGCAGAACTGAAACAAATGGAATTAGCCAGCACCAAAATTAGAAAAAGCTCACCTTCTATTTCACAACCCACCAAAAAGCATAATTAAACAGAATATGCAGTCAAGTCCGAACATTTAAGATCACCACTTTCCCGAGAAGATGAAAGAAACTTTCAAGAAAGTCATTTTCCCTCTGGAACTTGGCTCTACATGACAGATGACCTGGGATCATATGAAAAAGGAGTATTCCCGATTATACTGTTTAAGCTCGGAAACATTCCAAGGAAGGAACGAATCCGTTCTGAACTCCTGACCAGTGCTTTCCAGTGTCTGTCTGCAGTTCCTTCGGTAGAATTTAGGTTGGTGCCACAGTTCCTGCTGAAAGCTCAAAGTGTTGAGCAATCTGCAGCAGAGACCTCAAGATAATGGGGTAGGTGCTATTTTAGGGTTATGAATAGAGCCTTGATGAGGGAAAAGTCACAAAAGGCTTCAAGAGAGATGGGTGTTGAAAGATCCAACCAAAATGAATGTGTGAAGTTGCCAGATGTGGAGGGCTCCATGATGAGCTGCAGGGAAGGCTCCCCCGAAGGATACACACACACCCTTCTAGAAACCTCTGTGTTGGCCAGACAAAATATTCTGGAGGCCAGATTTAGTGTGTGGGCCTTCCCATTTATGTCCCCTACTTTAAAGATGTTTTAGGCAGTGGGGACAAAAGGCACAGAAACAGGAAATTGGGGGAGGGAGTTGCGAAGTCTGGGCAGCTGGCTGTACTGTTTCGGGAGGGGCAGGAGGTAAGATGACTAGGGGTTGGTTAGGAGGGAGGAAGGCTTGGAAAACTGCTCAACTAACACTAGACTTTATCCCAAGCACCCTGGTGAGCCAGAGGCTCACTCTAAGCAGAAGGATGACGCGAAGATTCACTTTTAGTAAGAGAATTGCCAGCAGGCCTGTAGAGGAGCCAGGCAGATGCGGGAAGGCTAGTTGGTGACATGAGAGACCAAGACAGAGGCCAAGATGGTGGCAATGAAGGTGGTGAGGATGGGTTACCACTGGAGAATATCTCTGAGGTGGAAGAGAAAAGGCTCAGCTGTGGGAGCAAGAGAGGGGAGAGGTTAAGAATGATCCCAAGGCTCTGGCTTTAGTAAGAGTTTATGTAAAAATACATTGGTCAGAATTGAGAATCAGGAAAGGAGCAGTTGGGAGAGTGATCATTTCTGCTTAACATATACTAAATTTTAAATACCTGTGGTTTTAACCAGCTGGCAATATTTTTTTTTTCCTTTCTCTTTGTGTTCTTTTGAATTTTGGAACATTCCAAACTTCTGGAAAAGGTAGAAATAGAATAAGAAAGAAAAGAAATAAAAGAAATAAAAAAGCTACACTTTATACCCCGGAGCCCTACTATGTCCAAATAAGTTGTTGACCTCACGCCCCATTACCTCCGAATTCTTCCGTGTATATTTCCTACAAACCAGAAAATTCTCCCACACAATGGGAAGATAAGCCCAAAATCAGGAAAATTAACTTGATACACCATTACCACCTAAATCCTCAAACCTCAGTCAAGTTCTGCCAGATGTCTCATCAATCTTTCTTAGCGCAAGAATCCGTGCAGAATCTCGGTTGCCAGGTCGTATGCATCCCCTTCAGTCTGCAACAGGGCCCCTGTCTTTGCTTGCCTTTCCTGTCCTTGACTCCTTTTAAGATTACAGGTCATTTTGTTACACGTCCCTCAATTTGGGTTTGTCTGGTGTTTCCTCATGATTAGATTCAGGTTATGCATCTTAGGCAGGGAAATCAATGAAACGATGCTTCCTTTTTATTGCATCTTCTCAGGTGGTGCATGATTTCAATTTATCCCCTTACTGATGATGTCTGCTTTGATTGCTTGATTAAAGTGGTATCTGCCAGTTTTCTTCCCTTTAATGTTACTTTTTTGCTTATGTAATTAATAAGTGAGTTTGCTATTGCTCATCAAACTTGCAATGTACTCATTCATTAGTTTATATCAGAATGGATTTGGGATTTCTTTATTCGATTGGTTATAATCCATTACTATCATTATTTATTTAGGTGCTTAAACTGTTCTAGATCTGGACACTGGGATCCCCTTCAGGCTGGTTTCTGTGTCCTTTTGACATGTTCTTATCACTCTTTGAACACTTCCTTGCTTTCTGGCATAAATAAGATGCTCCAGACTCATCTTGTACTTTTCCTACCAGCCTTGAAATCAGTCATTTCTCTAAGGAGCCTTGTTTCCTTTTAGTGGAGAAGAATATTTAGAAGCTGCATTCTGGGAGCTGGATGTGCTCATATTATTGCAATGTCACTGTTGCCGGCGCTCTGGGAGGACAGAGCTCGGGAATGTATTGCGTACACATATCTACACACACATACTAACATACAGAGATTCACACACACATTTATTTCTTCTTTATAAATCTATCTACATATATTGAAAACCACAGGTTCATACTGCCAACCTAACATCATAGAGTTTGTTCTAATTTTCTGTCTCTCTATACCTCTAAATTCACTTTCTAATAGTGAAAAAGCTGGCTTTCTGGTTACTTTTGACTGAACCACCATATATAGCCACACCCCAGCTCTCCTGTTGTTCCATCCCTGGCACAGATGCCCTCCCCAGGCCACTCAGCATTCGATACTTTCCTCAGGACTGTCCCCCATACGGGTGCCCTCTTCACCCTGCTCAGGCTTTGTGAGCCCTTTCTGGAACACAGTAAATCCTTCCCCCATCCCTTACCCCAACTTAGGTTCAGATACCGACCTTGCTCTGCCCCACATAACAGCTTTAGGACCAAATTATTCAGGAAAGGAAGAGAATGTGGGGGAAAAGGAATAGGAAACTGGAAGCACGAGGAAGAGAGGAATGTTAAATAGATATATTGAGAAGCACTATGGCATAGGGGATAAGATAAAAGGCTGGGTTCCAACAGGCTCTGCCACTTGTTTTCCGTGGCCTCGAGCAAGCTACTGTATTTTATCAGAAGAAGATGTATATTTTGTAATTAAAATTTTTTGGTTAATTGTAGATTCGCATGTGGTTTTAAGAAATAATGCAGAAAAATCCCACGTACCCTTTACCCAGTTTCCCCCAATGATAACACCTTCTAAAAATCACAACCAGTATGTTGACATTGGTATAGTCAAGACACAGAGCATTTCCATCACCACGGGAGTCTTCCATGTCGCCCATTCACAGCCATACCTAGTTCTCTCCTCTTACCATCCCCTCCTTCATTTCTATCAACTACCAATCTGTTCTCCATTTCGATAATTTTGTCATGTTCAAGAATGTTACGTAGATGGATTCGTACAGTGTGTAACCCTGGGGTCAGCCTTTTTTACCAGCATGATCCATCTGAGATTTGTCTAGGTTATTGCATGTATCAACATTTTATTCCTTTCTATCCCGTGGCACCGAGTAAATTCCATGATACGGATATATCACTGATTGTTTAACCATTCACCCAGTTAAGGACATCTGGGTTGGTCCCAGTTTGGGTCTGTTACCATAAAAGCTGCTCTAAACATTAATGTAGAATTTTTCGTGTGTGAACGTAAGTGTTCGTCTCTCTGGGACTAATGCCTAGGAGTACAATTGCTAGCTCCTATCGTAATGCATGTAGTATTTTAAGAAACTGCCAGACTGTTGGCATTCTCATGAGCAGCATATGAGTTATTCTGTTTCTCCGCTTCCTCAGTAGCATTGGATGTTGTCATCATTCTTTATATTAGCCATACTGTTAAGTTTGGAGTGGTATTGCAATGTGACGAAAATTTTCATTTCCTTAGCAGCTAAAGATGTTGAGCATATTTTCATGTACTTATTGCCATCTGTATATCTTCTTTAATGAAATATCTCTTCATATCTTTGCTCATGTTAAATTGGATAGTTTGGTTTTTACTGTTGAGTTTTGAGAGCTCTTTATATATTCTAGATACTAATCCTTTGTCAGAGATATGGTTTGTAAATATTTTCTCCCATTCTGTAGCTTGACTTTCATCCTTTTGACACAGCATTTTGTAGCACAAAAGTTTTCAATTTGATGAAGACCAGTTTATCAAATTTTACTCTTATGGATCATGCTTTTGGGGTCAAGTCTAAAACTTCTTGCATAGCTCTAAATCTTGAAGATGTTGTCTATGTTTCTTCCTAAAAAGTTTTGTCATGTCACATCATACATTTAAGTCTTGATCCATTTTGAGTTAATTTTTATAGCAGACTTGAAATCAAGTTTGAGATTCAGTTTTTTACCTATCAATGCCTTATTGCTCCAGAACTATTTATTGTAAAGATTATCATTCCTCCTCTGAATTACTTTCAACCTTTGTCAAAAATCACTTGAACATATTTTTGTGGTTCTATTTCTGGGATCTCTATTCTCTTCCATTCATCTATGTGTCTCTCCCTGTACCAACACTGCAGTCTTTTTTCCTTGTACCTATGTAGAAATTCTTGAAATTGAGTAGACTGATTCCTCCTACTTTATTTTTCTTTTTCAAAATTGTCTGAGCTATTCTACTTTCTCTGTTTTCCCATATAAAATATTTTAATAATCTTACCTTTACAAACAAAATCTTGTGGAAATTTTCTTTCAAAGATTTTATTTATTTGAAAAAGAGAGAGAGAGAGAAATCATGAGGAGGGGGCCAGAGTAGAGGGAGAAGCAGACTTCCCACTGAGCAGGGAGCCCTATGCAGGACTTGATCCCAGGACCCTGAGATCATGACCTGAGCTGAAGGCAGATGCTTAACCAAATGCGCACCCCACTTGTGGAGATTTTGATAGAAATTGAATTAAACCTATATGTCAGTTTGGGGGATATTTACATCTTTACTATGTGGAAGTCTTTCAGTCCATAAATATACCCTTTCCCTCCATTATTTCAGGTATCTCCCTCTGTCATCAGCATTGTGTGCCTGTTGTCATGTAAGTTCTGTTGGTGTTTGTTAGATTTATGCATATTTATTTTTAAGCAATTTTATATGGTATTGTATTCTAATTTCACTGTCCATGTGTTCATTGCTTGTATAAAGAAGCATAATTAATTTTTAAGCATTTGTGTTGTATCCTAATTCACTTATTCTTGTACCTTGAATCTAAATTCATTTATTCCAGGACGGTTTTTTGTAAACTCTTGGGATTTTCCTACGTAGACATTAATGTCATTTGTCAGTCAAGTTTTATTCTTATTCTATAGTTTTATTTCTTCCTTTATTCTTATTCTATAGTTTTATTTCTTCCTTCCTGATCACTATGCCTTTTATTCCCTTTTCTTCCCTTATTCTACTGACTAGAAATTCCAGCACTGTGTTGATAAGAGTGGTTAAAGAGACATCTTTGGCTTATTCTCAACCCAAGGGGGATGAATTTAGTCTTTCATTATTAAATATAATGTTAGCTATTTTTTGTTTTAGATGGGTTTAGGGTTTTTTGTTGTAAGTGTTTCCTGTTAAGTTGAGGCATTTTCCCCTATTCTATTTTTTTCAGAGTTTTTATCATGAGCAGGTGTTGGATTTTGTCAAAGGTTTTTCCTGATATGCCATGTAACTTTTCTTCTTTAGTCTTGGAATATGGTGAATCACACTGATTTATTTTCGAATACTGAATCAACCTCACCCCTAGAATAAACCACATTTAGTCATGGTGTATAATTCGTCTTATGTATGACTAAATCCTATTTGCGAATGTTTTGTTACGGATTTTTGCATCTGCGTTCATGAGAGGTATTTGCCTGTATTTTTATTTTTGTATTATTTTTTGCCTGGTTTTGGTATCAGGATAATAATTAGCTTCATAAAATAAACTAGGTAATCATCCTTCTCTTCTATTTTCTGGAAAAGATTGTATAAAATAGGTGTTAATACTTCTCTAAGCTTTTGGTAGGCTTCTATGGTAAAACCATCTGGGCCTGGAGCTTTCTTTTTTGGGAATTTGAGAATTATTAATTACAGTTTCTTAGTAATTACAGGGCTATTCAAATATCTTTTTCATGTTGCATAAGTGTAGTAGTTTGTGCTTTTTTTGTGGAAATGGTCTATGTCACCTAAGTTATCAAATTTATGTATGTGGAGTTGTTTGTAACATTCCCTTATTCTCCTTTTGATGTCTGTAGGGTCCATAATGATACTCCATTTTAATCACATATTGGTGATTTTTGTCATTTCTCTTTTTTTTATTGTCACTCTTGATGGACATTTGTTATCCTATGGATTTTTTAAAAACCATCTGTTTATTTCTTTGATTTTTCTCCATTGCTTTTCTTTTCAATTTCTTTCATTTGTTCTCTGTTACTTCCTTCTGCTTGCTTTAGGTTACTTTTGCTCTTTTTCTAGTCCTTGAAGTAGGAGCTTGAATTATTGATTTGAAACTTTTCCTCTCTTATAAGTGTGCATTTAATGCTATATATACATTTCCCTCCCAATATCTGCTATGTCCCCCAAATTTTAACATGTTTTATTTTAGGTCAGTTAAACATATATTTTTTTAGATTTTTATTTATTTATTTGAGATAGAGAGAATGTGAGAGAGAGAGCGAGCATGAGAAGAGGGAGAGCCAGAAGGAGAAGCAGACTCCCTGCCAAGCTGGGAGCCCAATGCAGGACTCGATCCCAGAACTCCAGGATCATGATCTGAGCTGATAGCCATAACTTAACCAACTGAGCCACCCAGGCGCCCCAGTTTAACATATATTTTTTTTTATTTTCCTTGAAACTTCCCCTTTGATCCACAGGTTATTTAGTAGCATGTTGCTTAGTTTCCAAATGTTCAAAGATTTTTTTTGTCATTCTGTTATTGGTTTCTAATTTGACTCCATTGTGGTTGAAAGATCACACTATATGATTTCAATTTTTAAAAATTTGTTGATGTTTGTTTTAGAACCCAACACATGGTCTCCCTTGGTATCTAATTTATGGGCATATGAAAAGAAGGTATATTCCACTATTGTTGGGGGATGTCTTCTGTAAGTTTTCATTAGCGCTTCGTTGTGACATTGTTGAGCTCTGCCAAATCTTTGCTAACTTCTGTCTAATTGTTCTAGCAAGTGTTGAGAGAGAGGTGTTAAACCTTTCAACTACAATTGAGGATTTGTCTATTTTTCTTCTTAGTTCTATCAGTTTTTGCTTCATATACTTTGCAATCTTTTGTTTGGTGCGTATGCATTAAAGATCACTGTGTCTTCTTAGTGGATTGACTCTTTAGCATTATATAATGTCTTTCTCTGGTTTTGTAAATTTTCTTTCATTAAAATATGCTTTATTTTATATAAATATAGCCACTTATGCTTTCCTTTGATTAATGTTTACACTGTATATATGTATATTTTGTGTCCCTTTAGTTCCAGCCTGCCTACGATATTATACTTGAAGTAAGTTTCTTATGGACAGCATATAGCTGGGTTATGTTTTTTAATCCACTCTGCCATCTGCTGTTTTTTAATTGGTATATTTAGACCATGTGCATTAATATGGCAATTGATATGTTAGGGCTTACATCTGCTGTTTCATTTTTTCTTTCTGTTTGTTCATTCTCTTTCATTTCTATTTCCTTTTTTGAGACTTCTGTGGATTACTTAAACACATTTTTAGAATTCCACTTTGGTTTATCTAAAGTGTTCAGAGTGCATCTCTTTGTATAGTCTTTTCAGTGGTTGCTCCAGGTACTACACCATATATACATAACTTATGACAGTCATCATTGGTATCATCGTTGTACTAGTTCAAGTGAAGTATAAACACTTTAAAGCTCTTTATTCTCCCTTCTCTGTTTATAATTGTCTTAAATATTCTGCACACATTCAGAGTGACATCAGAGAGTATTAAAATTCTTGCTTTAACCATCAAACACAATTTAGAAAATTCAGGAAGAGAAGGAAAGCCCATTATATTTACCCATATTTTTTGCTTATGATGCTCTTTCTTACCTCCTAATGTCCCAAGCTTCCGTCTTTCATTGTTGTCTTTCTGTTTAGAGAAATTCCCCATTTTTTTAGGATAGGTCAGCTGTGTTTCCTTTATCGTGTCCGGGATTTTTAGCTATACTAAGCAGGAGTAATGGGAAAAATTACGTCTCATCTACCCCACATCCCTAGAAGCAGAAGTCTTAAGAGGCACATTTTAACCTAAGTGAGGAGCTGGCTTTCGATTGCTGTTGGTCAGGCTGCAGTCACAATTAGTTGTTTCAGTCTCTGTGTGTGCAAATGTGATCAGAGCTATTTATATTGTTTCACTTTAATTGAGTTGGATACATTGCTTAAAAACAGGCTTAGCCTTTGAGAGAGAGGAATTCACAGACATAAGAGTTCCTCTCAAAGAAGGTTGCAGAGAAGAGGATTTCTCCTGGTCCAAAGATCCCTTAGAGCAGAGGAAAGGAAAGGAGTGCCGTCACTAAATGTCATCTGGAATAGCCCTCCATGAACTCCATACCATCCAACTGGTATACTCTTGATGCACTTTATTGGCCTGTATAATAAAGAGGAGCTTGCTAGAAAGTATGTGATATGGTTGTTATTTTGGGAGTCATGACTGAATGACAACATCCTCTTGACATTTCCATCAACAAACCATTTAAAGACCATCTGAGGAAGAAATCTGAACCCTTATAGTTGTCAGAAACCTTCCATTGAGACTTTCTGGTCCGATCAATAAAGTGTCAGCATCGAAACTTTCAGAATGAGTGTCATTATCTTGGCAGAAAATACAGAGACAATAGTGGTGTTTTCTCCTAAAAACTGCTACATCACCAGTGCTGTGGATCGCACAGAGGACAACTTTGTGTGGAAAGCCATGGATATCAAGGACTTGGCTTTGAAAAGTAATTTGGGAAATCCAGACACTTATTATGATCAAATTCCTTTATTTATATATTCCCAAGAGTGATACATAATAAAAATTACACCTAAATAAGTTTATAAGAGCTTTTTCAATAAATATAAAAAAATTAAGTGATAGGAAATCATTGTGCTATTATTTAATTAGCATCATTATATTCCCTAGTGGTATATAAAATGGGATGTATTTTATATTCAATAGCATCTTTCTTTAGTAGCAGATTAAGAAATACAGGAAATGGCAACAGTGAAGAAAACTGAGAAAAGAGCTCTGTAAGGTATGGAATAAGAGAACCAAAGCTGCAGGGATGGGAGTTTGTAGTCTAAAAAGAGAATAGTGGAGGTTCAAAGGTGGGGGAATCTTGATAATAACAAACTCTAAGGTATGGTCTTGGTAAAGGTTTGGGGAAACAGAGACCAAGGTCACTGACCTACAAGGGATTAAGAAGCTGTAAGGTATGTTGTCTAATGGATCCTCACACGGACACTATTGTAACCCAGGCAGATGGCAGGAATTGGGTTGGAGAGGAAGATAGTGAATAGGAATTTCAATTGCTCCATAAGGGCAGGATGTTGGAAGACTGAAGCAAATACTGAGGAATAAGGTTGTTATAAATTGATGAATCTTCAAATTCTTAGGAGAAATTTTTTAAACTGGCTGTATTACGATAAACTAAATATACTGCAATAAGAAAAGTTTAGTCCAACTTTTTGATAGTCATTCATTTTGATGCCAAATGTGATTCCTATTGATAGAGAATCATGGATTATACTGAAAAGTTTGATCCAAGCATCTGAGTTTGGGTATTTTGAAACTCCATCTCATGAAGATCTTGGACTGTTTTCTGTGTACGTGTGGAAATCAACAAATAGCCTAGTATCACAATGTAATCTACAGCCGTTAGAAATTCCTGGATGGAAGAAGACATATTTGCATATTAAACAATAATGCCAGATAGAGACTTACTGACTTGGTGGTTGATATTTAAAGCCATAAGAGCAAAGATAAATATAGTATTTGAAAGTCTAAGACCATTCTATACTTACATAATATTCCCTTGCCACTATGAAAAATTAAACCATTGTGGGCTGGTAAGGTGATAACAGGTTAGTTCAGCATATCATAAATTAACTTCAAACAGCAAAGCCAAATAAGTAAACTCAACTTAAGAAATGATCTCTTGGCTCAGACTTCAATAAACAGAGAAATGGCAGTGGGTTCATCCTTCACTTGTTGTAAGCCAAAGATAGAGATGTGGCTGTGAGCGTTCCAGAAAGCATGTGAAAAAGTGTGCTTGAGTGAGGGTATTCATAATAAATAAATAGGGAGGGCATGGTGACCGAGATCAGGACAAATTAAATTATAGCACGAGGATCAAAGCCATAACTTAAGGAAATCCATTATTTATTAGAATAATCACCACTACTCAAAATGTAGTAAGGGCTGGGGTGTAGGGCTCAATAGCTGTGGAACCTAAATCTTCCTCTTGATATGACAGCACTGGCTCCAGGACAGGTTGCAAGGCAGATGACCTCTGGGAGAATCTAACCACTGTATGCCCTTAGCATCAAGGGAAAGATGGTCAGAAGAGAGATCTTGCTTCTCCAGAGAGAAAGTTACTCAGGAAATACAACTTGAAAATGATATACTACGTAGTAAATGGATATTGAAGAAGAGCCATTAATACCACATATTTTATCACCATAGGAATAATCTTGGGGGGGGGGAGTTTTTTCCCCCAAACAGTAATAAAAGATCCACTAAAAAAAAAATCATTATTGGCCACATGGAAATGAAAACACTCTAACTATTAATTTTTTTTGAGAGAGAGAGAAAGGAAGACAGAGTATTCGACTTCCAAGCTTTTAAAGTAATACTAAACTCAATAAATACAAGTAATAAGACTAATGCCTTTAAGCTGGCTATATTGTGGTCAAGTGGAGGGGAGGAGATATAAGAAAGATGGGGAAATGAAAGAAGGAAGAGAAAAGAAGATGATTATGTTCAGTTGTGGTTTTTCATCCCAGATTCTGCCCCATGTGAGTACCTGGGGTGAGGGTGGGGGTTTCCCTTCTTCATTTATCCCACAAACAGCTCCAGTTTCTTCCCCTGCCACCCACCACTGCACTTGTGTTAATAAAAGAAAGTTAGTCCAAACATTCTTCAGGGGCCTTCAGTTCCCAGTGTCACCTAAGTTTGAGCAGACGACACTATTTTTAACTTTCCGGAGAAGTTCAAAGTGGTTAGATTTAACCTCCCCAACTCAGTAGGTTTTCATCTCTTCATGGTGCCTTTCTTTCTCCCCTCCTAGCTCAGGAAAGACAGTGCCCTTTCTCATGTTCCAGCCTCAGCCCTCCACCTTTGTCCTGAAGAGTTCCTCTGTGGCTTTGTCCTTTCAACCAGCAACTTTCTCTCTCAACATGCATATAATGTAGTAGAAGCAACAATCAGATAAAACATTTGTGTGGTATTTTTAGTATACAAAATGCTCTTGCTCCATAATTTCCTTTGAATCCTTGCAATTGTCTAGAAAAGAGGTATTATTGTTTTCCCACTTTTAGTTTCCTGAGAGGTGAGCTGACTCACCAACACTCACACAAGGAATGAGTGGCAGATTGAGGACTCAAACTTCAGCCCTCAGACCCAACATGCTAGCTGGGCCACCTCCTTTTTGGGATTTGCTATTAGCATGGCTTCCCTAATGGTGAGTAAAGACACACTTTCCCAGACTGGCTGGAAGACAGATCCCTTCATAAATCCCCATGGCCCTTCCAAGGTCCCTATGGGGCTAAAGGATTTGGAGCCCCCAGACCAACTTCTATCAAGGCTGGTCTCTCCTATCACTTCAGGATGCTTTACAAATATGACCATTTTCCACATGCTATGACTTGAACATAGCTGGAAAAACACTATGGTGACCCATCACCATGTTTGCCCAGAATTTTCCCAGTTTTAGCTCTGGAAGTTCAACACCCTTTGCAAATCAAGACTGTTGATCATGCAGAGAAAGTTCTGATCAGCTCTGTGCCCCTCCCAGGGTACTTCCTATTTGTATCTTTTATTGCCGTGTTTCAAATTCATTCAGTAAACACTTACTGAGTCCCTGCTGAAGTCAAGAGCACTACACTAGGCATCTGTACATAAAGATGAACCATTCGTGTCTCTGTTTTCAGGAGCTTGCAGTCAAGTGGAGAAGATGGTGTGTATTCAAATGAGCACACAAAGTGAAGCGTGATAAAACAAAACAAAACAAAACCCTGAGTATCATAGCAGCCAGAGGAGGAGAGAATTTCAGGGAGGTGATGGCAACCAATAGAATCAAATCCTGTGGAAACATCCAGAAGTATAAAGCCTATGAAGAGCCCGCTGGATTTGGTGCCCAGAACTGATGTGAAAGCAATTCAACTAGGACAGCAAGGGCAGAAATTAGCAGGAATCGAGAACAGCAGTGAGAGCCATCCTCTAAAATGTAAGCCAGAAGACTACCACTTTGGATTGTGAAGAAGTAGCTAGTACCAGACTAGTCCTCCCACCATAAACAACTAGAAAACTGGACAAAACATACAAACCAACATCAGCCATTGCACAAGTGGCTGCTATCATCACTAAAAGAAGTAAGTCCAAGAGAGCCTGAGCTCTCTGCCTGGAGGCATTTACTAGACTTTTGCTCAGGGAGGGGAATCTAAGCAAGACACAGTGCTCACACTAAGTGGAGGAAGCAAAGATCAGGACTCAGGGTCATGGCCTCCTTACCTCCCTGCCTTTACTCCACTTTTTCTCCAGAGCATGAATCCCCACCTGACCTTATAAATTTGATTTTTTTTTCATTGTTATCATCCATCTCCTTGTGACTCCCTCCTCAGAATGTCATCTTCATAAAGACTGGGCAGAGGTACTATATTTTTTATTCACTGTTGTATCCCTGAAATAGTGTATGTGGTGGGAGCTCAATAACTATTGTTGAATGATTGAAACAAAAAGAAAGTAGGTAGGGACACCTGGGTGGCTCAGTTGGTTAAGCATCTGCCCTCGGCTCAGGTCACGATTCCAGTGTCCTGGGATGGAGTCCCATATCGGGTGCCCTGCTCAGCAGGGAGTCTCCTCCCTCTCCCAGCTCATGCTTTCTCTCTCATTCTCTCTCTCTCAAATAAATACATAAAATTAAAAAAAAAAAAAAAAAAAAAAGGAAAAGAAAATAGGCCATGAGAAAATACTGTCAGGAAAAACAGACAACTCTTTCAAGAAATGTATGGATGAGGGAAAAGAAGAGATAAGTTGGAACCACAACAATGTCACAGAGTTTAAAGAAGGGAATTTTAAAGAGAAAGGAGATATCTAAAATCTGAGCATGTTTGTGGGATTCAGGTTTGCATATGGTAGCAGGCTGATGGGCTGTAACCTTTAAACAGCCCTCTGAAGACTGGTGGTTGACGTGTTTGGTCACAATGAAACTGTGGGAGACTTGGAAAGTTGTACTATGGCTAGAGAGAAACTTTGTACCTCCAGATGGTTTGGATTGTCCACTGGTATGTAACAAATCACCCCACATTTAGTGGCTTTTATCTATAATAATGTATTGCTTCCCACACTTCCTAATTTGGGTTGAGAAATGTCTAAGATGCTTCCTCACTGGTGTGTCTAGAGCCTTAGCTGGGTTGGCTGGAACAGCTGGGCCATGCCCAGGCCTCTCTTTCTCCACATTGAGCTTCCTCACAGTATGGTTGTCTCAGAGTTATCAGACTTCTAGCTGATTTCTAAAAGGGAGGAAATAGAAGCTTCCAGTTGTCCTGAGGCCTGGGTTCAAAGGTCACAGATGTCACTTCCACCACACTGTATTTACCAAAGTAAGTTACTGCCAGCCTGGATTCCAGGGAAGAATAAATAAATTGTATATCTAAATATAAATCTATCTAAATGTAAATAAGCTGTGTAGGGCAGCTTCAGTGTACTTGGAGGAGAAACTTATTGGGAGCCATTTTTAGAGGCTAACCACCATGAAGTTTTAGAAAAGAGCAGTCCTAAATGAATATGGAGTCTAAGATTAAGATGAGGTCATACCAGTGGTTCCGTAAAGAGTGGAGATTATTGTCTTCAGAGCCTAAGAGGTCATGAAACTGAAGGGTTGTTGTATCATTCATGTGAATACCAGAATACCAGTGGATGTTGGCCATATATGGGACACAGATCTGAAGTCATTGAAGAAGACAAAAGTTTTCTCTAAGATGAGAAACAATGTTGGAAAGAATAGAGAGAGGCTGGCATACATGAAATGTAGACTTCAGAAAAGAAGGTCGTGGAGCTGTTGCCTGCAATTAGCAGAGATCAGGAAGGGGATCGCTTCTTCTCAGCCCATAAGCAAGAACAGTGGCTTCTGGTGGAGAAAGATGATAAGAGAATTGTGTCATGACAGAAATCCTGGTTTCAATTAAACTGATGAAATGGGGGACCAAATTAAAAATGTAAAAGATATCAAGGGACCCCATGGCCAAAGGCACAGGGTAAACTGATGCAGCTGGATAAAAAGTAGTACTGATATCCTGATACCCTGTTAATGGATGTGGGAATAGAGATTTGCTGGGAGAGCTGCATAGAGCAGTATTTATTAGAGGGATAACATTAGCACATGGGAAGATCCCTCCCTCTTGCGTTCATCCATTTATTCATTCATTCAAGGCAGAAGGGAAGGGTAGATGTTGACTGGTGTGGATGGTGTCAGGATTTTCCATCCTGTTGCTTCTGAGTTTGGAGCCATCCCTTTGCCTCCTTAGCTTCCTTTGGTTCGATGCTAAGGGCAGGGGTCAAGGTGGAGGGCAGGAAAGAATAAGAAAGACAAGGAAGGTCTGTCTCAGAGGTTTGTCACAGAGCTTAATAGCAGATGCTTACATCATGTTATCAGACTATAAATCTATATCTAAAATTCTAAACACTATTTTCCTCCTAAGGAAAAGGATATCAGTATTTAGTGCATATAGTTAGTCAATTAAGTGAAGATGCATACTCTCTCTTTTAAGTGAAGGAAGAAAGCAGAGAAAGGAAGACATTCTGTGGCATTTTAGTTGGCCACAACAAAACCAAACTAATGTAGTGTCATTTCAAAGGTTTGGTTGGTTGGTTCGTTGATTGGTTACATAAGCTGAGCCAAAGGATTGCCAAGTATTTTACATGCGTGTTGCTCTCTTGTCTGTGAGATAAATCAGCAGAAAACACAGCTCCTCACTGGTACCTCCCACTTTCTAAAAAGAACATACTTACCAAGAGCTTTTTTTTTTTTTTTTTTTTTTTTTTTTTTAAAGTAAGTTCCTCAAGCAGCATGGAGCCCAGCGTGGGGCTTGAATACACGACCCTGAGATCAACACCTGAGCTGAGATCAGGAGTCAGAGGCTTCACGGATGGAGCCACCCACACGCCCTCATACTTACCAAATTCTAAGCTTTTGTTTTCACAATGATATTTTAAGTTTGGAACAGAAAGGTCACCTTCCCCCACCCCCATATTGGGGAAGAAAGAGGATGGCCATGACATAGGGTATTTACAATCTGAATTGAATTAAATCTTCTTATTTATTTTGTTTTGTGCCTCTCTCTCTCTCTCTCTCTCTCTCTCCCCCCCCCCTTTTTTTCTAAAGAGGCAAAATACTCTGATAATGGCTCCGTGGAACTTGTTACTCCATGGAATAGCCATTAGTAGGGTTGAGGGAAAACACATGGAGCGCTTGTCTGTTTGATGTGATCTTAAGTGGCGTTCTGACTTAGAGTACACAGAGAGGTGAGCAGACCTCTCAATTCACTGTGGCCTATGATTCAATGGATTTTCAGAAAACTTCAGTGAGACAAACATTCTCTCTTCTCTGACCCCAACAACATAAGCTGAGAGGAAGGCAGGTTTGCTCCTGGAAGTGGGCTGTGGCTACCAGGGGAGCTGGGGAGAGTCTGTCTCCCCTCCGAAAATGTAATAAAACAAGACATCCACGAAGCTCTCTTGTCTAACACTTAAGCCCAGGCAGAAAGTCATCTGGCATTTACCCAACTTCTCTTAGGCACAGAAATGACTTACTTAAGACCGTCCAGTCAGGGGCGGCTGTAGAAAAATCACCTACTCTTCCTATAAAGCATCGTCCCCAGAGGACAGACTCCTTCTCTTCTGTGAAGAAAGGTAATTCGCTCCCCACCCATACCCATAATCAGGGCTAAAGCTGAAGCTGTATTAAAACAAAATTCTTTCTTTCTTTTTTTTTTTAAATGTTTCAACAAAATGAACCTCTCCCTCTTTGTGTCTTAAATCATAGGAATTGCTTACATAACAGGACACAAGAATTGTGAGGAAGGAAATCTAATTTTCCTCCACATTTGCTAATGATCTTCTCTCATTATCCCTGGGGAATCCAATACTTAGCATACTTCCCTGCAACCTCTTAGATCAAGTCCAGGCCTTTTATGCCAAACCAATCCATTACACTCTCCTTTTGGAGCCAAGAGAGTGGATGTTTGTTTTTTTGGCCACTCAGTGGCCATACACCCTATTCCTTATAACTGTGATCTGGGGCACCCACACCAGTCACTCTTGGTCCCTATAGCTCAGGAGCAAACTACCACCCTCCCAGCACCACAAGTCACTCTAGGAGCTGACCCAGGCCAGAGACAGTGAGTGCACCATCACACGCTCTGCCGAGGTGCTGTGACTCGGCCAAAGGCAAGTACATGGCCCAGTCAGAGCCAAGAAAGCACAAGGAGACCTAACAGATCCTTCTGGGAAAGAGACCCTCTTTCTGCTCATGCCAGATTTGAGAGGACAAAGGGGTTAGAGCTGTACCTCCTCTTCGCTACAAGGTGGAGCTTAGATGCAAGTCACCCCATCAGGAGGCAGGAGTTGAGGAGAGAGAGCAACCCAGCGCAATGACACTGCAAGAGCCAGGACTCCAGGAAGGCCTGAAGCATGCCTGTCCTTGGACTTTTCAAAGAGCCATTGAGTCTCTCTGTCTCTCTCCCTTTTTTTTTTCTGAAAAGAGAATTTTGCAACCCAAAAAGTCAGACCTGCTACTCCAAGCATCACTCCAGGCACCTGTTTCTCAATGCCTGCTACATTGATAAGCCCTCTTTTTTGCACACTAAAATCATTCTCTTGTACTATCTGACATGTCTGCTGGCAAGGCTTCTGCATTTTGTTGAAGCCATCCTCATTCATTCTGTGCAATCCAGTGTGAAAATATAAACTCTCTACACTTTTGCAGAATCCCCTGTATCTTTCTCTTCTTCCTTTTCATTCACTTTCAATTCAGGAACAATTTATTGAGTACTCAGTACATGCTTGTAGAAGTCAGCAGGTGCACAACAAAGGAAATGAGCAACAGAGTGAAAAAAATGACCAGTGGCATGGGAGAAAATATTTGCCAACTATCTGTCTGATAACGGACTGATAGTGAAAATATATAAAGAACTTCTAAAGCTCAATAACTCAATTAAAAAATAGCCTAAAAACTTGGGGCGCCTGGGTGGCTCAGTGGGTTAAAGCCTCTGCCTTCAGCTCAGGTCATGATCTCAGGGTCCTGGGATCCAGCCCTGCATCCGGCTCTCTGCTCAGTGGGGAGCCTGCTTCCTCCTCTCTGCCTGCCTCTCCCACTACTTATGATCTCTGTCTATCAAATAAATAAATAAAATCTTTTTTAAAAAATAGCCTAAAAACTTAAATAGACACTTCTCCAAAGGAAACATAGTAATAGCCAACAGGCATATGTCAAGACTCTTAATATCATTAAACATGAGGGAAATGCAAGTCAAAGGTACAAGAGGGTATCACTTTACATCTGTTGGGATGGTCTTTATAAAACAAAACAAAACAAAAAAGCATAACAAGTGTGGGTGAGGGTGGTGAAGAAATTGAAACCTTTGCACACTATTGGTGGACATGTGAAGTGGCACAACCTCTATGGAAAACAATATGGAGTTTCCTCAAAAAATTAAAAATGAAACTACTGCATGATCCAGCAATCCCACTTCTGGGTGTTTATCCAAAAAATTTGAAATCAGGACCTTGAAAGACATCTGTCCTCCCATGATCACTGTAGCATTATTCACAACAGCAGAGATGTGGAAGCAACCTAACGTCTGTCAACAGATGGGCAGATAAAGAAAATGTGGTGGATACGTAGACTGGAATTCAGTCTTTAAAAAGAAGGAAATTCTACACCATGTGACAACACGGATGAAACTTGAAGTCATTATGCTGAGTGGAAAAAGCCAGTTCCAGAAGGACAAATACTGCATCATTCTACTCATGTGAGGTATCTAAAATAGGCAAATTCATTGAATTAAAGAGTGGAATAAAAATGAGTTGCTTGTCAATCCACTTCAGTTTAAGCAAGATGAGTAAGTTCTAGAGATCAGTTGTACAACATTTGATCTATAGTTAATAATACTGTATTTTACACGTAAAAATTAGGGGGGTAAATCTCAGGTTAAGTATTCTTACTAAAATAAGATACAAGAAGGTGTGAGGGATACGAAACCTCAGCAACCGTGCCTGATCACAGAACAAGGCGGTATGTACTCGGATTGGAAAATGTAAAAATCGATAGAGGACACAGAGCAGGGGCCCCAGTTCCAAGATCTAGGACCTCCCGGCATTGTCATAAACCTTTTTGAGATCTCCATAAGGTCATATATTTGAACAAGAAAACATTTTCCTACTTCCCTCATGCTCGCTGTTTATTCTCCTTGTATTGTGGAAAATGAAGTTTTGGAATGTAGAAGAAATACCTCAGATGCAAATTCATTCAGCATGGAGCAAACATTGAGGACCATCTACAGTGTGCCTGACAATGTGTGGGGCCCTGGGGACAGTGTACCTCAGTGTCAGAAAACGTACATTCTAGGGGAACAAAGAGACCACAAACAAGTAAAACATCCATATCTAATATGATGTTAGAGGTTTACGCCGAAAGTAGAGCCAGGTTAAGGGATGAAAATGATTGCCTAGAGTTGAGGTGGGGGCCTGTTTTAGATAAGGTAACTAGAAAAAGCCATTCTCAAAAGATCCTGCTTTTGTCCAAACACAAATTCAGTGAGATTAATATGTTGCGTGACTATCTGGGGGAAGAGTGTTCCGAAGAGGAGGAACAGCAAAGCGAAAATCTCGACAAGGCCAAGCGTTTCATCAGGATCGACAAACACTGAGGGGACCACAAACTGTTCTTGTTTCTTTTAAAATCATAAGGGAAGAAAAGAACTTTCAGATCAAAGGAAGTGTTTTCATATGTAACATCAATATATTCATCTCTATACCAATGCAATAGTGAAACAAAATTTGTTATCATTATTTTTTTCAGTGGCAGGAGGCCCACAGAAGTCGCAGTGCAGCCCTAGGCCCTGGAGCGGAGAGAGCTGGGCCTGCTGGAAGGAGAAGGAGCCTGTGAGCAGAGGAGTCAGAGTGGAGGGAGCAGGGAAGGAAGTGAGTTCAGAGAGGCAGGGTGTCGGGGTGCCTGGGCTCCTGGAGAAGGCAGGGAGCTGAGAGGCCAGAGAAAGCCTTAGGGCCCAGCTTCGAGTTGGGAGTTGGGGACTGGGTAGCTCTAAGGGAAGGAGGAGCAAAGAAAAAGCCCCAGTGCTCAGCATTTTTGACACTTTGTTGAAGTCCACAAGTAGACCATGGAACATTTCTGGCCATTTCAAACAAGGGACTTCTATTGACTTTTTAACTTTCCAATATAAACAAGTGATTTCAGATGGGTTATCAATTGCACCTGTGTCCTGAAATCAGCTTCTGCTGCATGTAAGCTGCTTTCCTTCGGACTTTCTACCTGCTCCATGGGCACAGGTAACTTAGAACAAGTGTGGAAGCATTCGGCAATATTCAAACGCCATCAAATCGCATGCTGTTGTTGTTACAGTGAATACTGATATATAATAATGCCTCTGTCCACGGATGGACGTCGGCTTAGCCACAGATGACCTTTCTTGCTCGCTCACTTACCTTATGTCCATATCCAGCACCATCAGGAATCCCTCAGGTACAACCAATATTTCAAGGAGGATTTGTCACACTGTGTCATGAACTCATAAAGTTTATGACAGGGCTCGTGGCTTCTCCTTTACTAATACCGGTGTTATTTAAAGCTGTTAATAGTGAAGCCTGAGCCACTTGCTACATTGCCCCTTAGCCGTCCTACATCCTGTGGAGACAATTGAGGTCATCTCCCTGCATTAGTGGGCATTCTCATAGTTAACATGACCCAGTGGAACCCAAGCCTGAGCCAGCAAGCCAGGTGCTCCCCACACTCCCCAGACCTCTCGAGGTGCTTTGCAAAGCTAGCCATTTACACAAGGAAGCTTTTTTTTTTTTTTTTTCCTGGCTCCCTTCTTAAAAGGAAATCAGCTGGGATGCCTTAAAGTCAGCGAGGTCAAAGGGCTCATGGATTCTGTCAGAGTTTCTTTTGGAAGTCACTTTTTATTATGTTCTCTTGTATGGGCAGATAAATACCAAGTGAGAAATAATTTCAAAGGGCCCCTTTTGGTGGGGAGGGGTTTAGGGAGGGCTATAGAGGAAGAAGGACAATTAGTTGTGTTGATACCTAAGGTGGGAGGAGCCCTTCTTGGAAAATTTAACTTTTAAGCTTTTTTTTTTTTTTTAGGATTTTATTCATTTGTTAGAGAGAGAGAGAGAGAGAAAGAGAGAGCACAAGCACAGGCAGACAGAGTAGCGGGCTAGAGGCAGAGAGAGAAGCAAGCCCCCACCAAGCAAGGAGCCCGATGTGGGACTCGATCCCAGGACGCCGGCACCATGACTGAGCCAAAGGCAGCCGCTTAACCAACTGAGCCACCCAGGCATCCCCAACTTTTAAGCTTTTAAGGCTACATTTATGGTTTAGTAGTAAAAGTATCAGAACTAAGATAGCGGCAAAGCACAGCGGGGAGGGGGGCCGTTTTGTCTTCACTTTTCAGGACCTCTCCTCTTTGAGTCTCATTTGATTTCTGATGGGCACAGCTTTCAGGCAGAAAAGTCCATGGATGAACCAGAAAGCTCCCTTTGGTGTCTTTTTCAACTACAGATGCATTTTCAGTGGAAATGCAAGCCCGCTCGTGCCGCAGTTCTGGAATCCAGAGAAATGAAGGCATTTCTTGTAGATCAGTTTTGAAGACATCTGATCAAGACGTCATGGTCCTGGAGATCTCCTTTTCTCTGCCTTTCTCCTTGGAGACTGTCTAGTGTTTGGAGATAAGTGAGCCATACCAGTAATGCTAGAGACACAAGCTCTCAGGGACCAAAGAAAATGAGATCAAACCTACCGCCATGCCATGGGAGGCGGCGTCCGAGGAGTCTGAAGTTAGAGCAAGCGAGGCAAGCTTCCTGCTCACCATCGCACAGTCACTGTGTTCTGGCCTGCGTGCAGGACCCAGACAGACTGGAAAAACTCTGGAGGAGAGCAGGAAGATGCAAAAAGGAAGACTGGCTGTTCTCAACCAACATTTGGAGGATAGTCATGAAAAAGAGCAGACTGATGGAATATGGCTTCAGACAGCAAAAGCCAGAGCACAGGGCAGAAATGCTAGGTTTCTTTTTCACATTTTTTTTATACTAGTAAAATAGACATACATAAAATTTACCATCTTCACCAGTTTCAGGTGCAATTCAGTGGCTTTAAATATAATTCACATGGTCTGTGCAGCCATTACACCCAAATTTCTCCAGAATCTTTCACCTTCCCAAGTTGAAATGCTGTGCCCATTGAACAAAAACTTCCCATTCCCTCCTCCCCACCATGCTGAGCACTCACCATTCTACTTTCTCTTTCTATGCATTTGACTACTCTAGGTCCCTCACATAAGTCAGATCGTGCAATATCTTTCCTTTTGTGTCTGGCTTATTTCACTTAACAAATTCCATCCATGTTGCGGCACATGTCAGAATTTCCTTCCTCTGTAAGGCTGAAGAATATTCCATTGTATGTCTATACCACTATTCAATCATCAATGGATGTTTGGATTCTTTCTGCTTTTTGGCCACCGTGAATAATGCTGCTATGACTATGATGGTTCCAATATCTTCTGAGTCCTGGCTTTCGGTCATCCTGGATATATATCCAGAAATGGAAATGCTGGAGTATCTGATGATTTTCATTCAATTATTTCAGGATCTGCCGTATTGTTTTCCACAGGGGCTCTGCTACTATCAATGCACAAGGCTTCCAGTTTCTCCACATCCTTACTGACCTTGTTACTTTCTGTTTGTTGAGTAAAGGCCATCCTAATGGGTGTGAAGGGAAATGCCGGATTTTGATGGACTCTAAGAAGGAACTATCTCCCAATAAGATCTGTCTGATGAGAGTCTGCCCCAGTTTGGGGGTAGATAAGTCAGAAGCTAGCCTCGAGAAGTGCTAACCCACTTCCAGAATTGAGGGTCTCTGAATCTGTAATGCGCAACGGCACTTGAGCGGCCTCATTTATTTCTTGGGTTGTCCATGTGAGTAATGCATGAACTGCAAGGACTTATTGGGAGAGACCACAAACTGGTGGTCCCCAGATCTGACGCACAGATGTGCTTTGTTTAGTACATATGACCCCAAACTTGGAGACTTCTCAATACATTCAGATTTCCTGCTTCTCCCGGAAGATGGGACAATACGGCAACAATGGTCTGCAGTCCCTGGAGTGGAGAAGCCAGGAGGTGCCCTGACTTCCCTGTTCAACAGCGTGCAGCCCACTCCCACCCCTGCTCCCATTGTCCATCGAGACAAGCTACTTAATCACAAATGAATGGTGAATTAAGTGATTTCTGTACTTAAAGAGCTTTCAGTAAGTATACAACTCTTTGGCGAAAGCATGTGAAATGAGACGTTACTACATTTATTATTTTTCCCCGTGTTCATATGTTTCGTTACTTCGTTAAATTTTAAAGCATTTTAACGGGATAAAGTCTAAGGTAGTAGCATTAACATGTTTCACAGAAAGGATCGTGACTTGTCATTGTGGTATTTGGTCCGTGACAGCCGGGACTGTGGTTGCTTTTTCACATTGTACATCCAAAGCATACTTGGTGTAGGTTGGTAATATGCATGCAATGTCATTATTAAGTATTGAGTGTATTTTGCAGTGAGTTGAATGCAGTTGTCCAGCATAGTAACTAGCGGAGTGACACAGGTACTTAAAATAGTGTGTAACTCAAAGCATTCACTTAAGGGCACCCAGGGGCTCAACTGGTTAAGTGTTGGACTCATGATTTCTGCTCAGGTCATGATCTCAAGGGCCTGAGATTGACACCCCCCACCCCCACCTCCAGGTCTGTGCCCAGCGGGGAGTCTGCTGGAGATTCTCTTCCTTTTCCTCTCTCTCTGCCCCTCCCCCTGCTCATGCTCACTCTCTCTAAAATAAATAAATAAATCTTCTTTTTAAAAAGGCATTCATTTATTCAAAGTACATTAAGACAACTAAATTTGTCTCCTGACTTTAGTCCTTTAAAGGATAAAATTCCAAACTAGGATTTGGTTAAACATTATTAAAATTTATATATATAAAGTTTGTTTTGTTTGGTTGGTTGGTTTGTTTTTAATTCAATTTTATTTATTTATTTTTGGTCTAAAAATCCTTTCTCTGAATTCAGAGCAATTCCAAGTTCATAAAGTAATTTTTTTTTTCAAAATTCTATCCATCTATTTGACACAGAGAGAGACCACAAGTAGGCAGAGAGGCAGGCAGAGAGAGAGAGAGGAGGAAGCAGACTTCCCGCCGAGCAGAGAGCCCAATGCAGGACCCCATCCCAGGACCCCAAGATCACCACCCGAGCCGATGGCAGAGGCTCAACCCACTGAGCCACCCAGGTACCTCTAAATTTTGTTTTTTACTTTGTTCTTTCTTATTATTTTTAAAAAATTTTTGCTTGCCTATCTGTTTGTTTTGGACATAGAGAAGTGTTAAAAGGGAAAGGGTAGTGCTCATTCAGAACTGTACTTTTCTGTAAGACTATAATGTAGACTTGAAAGTAATCCAATGTGGGTTATGATTTATGTCAGATGAATGCCAAATAATACGGGGTCATTTATTTTGTTTCAGGCACAACAATGGGGGTGAAGGAGGGAGAATAGGTTGGTTTAAAACAAATCAAATCATGAAAACCTCAATAAATGTTTTATAAGTGAAATTTATAACTGAATGAATGCCACAGTGCCTAAAATTCCTGCTATTAAAGTCACTGCACTGGGATAAAGCATGGGGAATCCAGAAAGCAGAGGTAATATATTCAAACTTTGCCTCTAGTAGCCAAAGAAAATGAAAACTTATCCCATGGGAGCCTAGAGGGTACAGCTTGAAGAAGTTTCCAGCAAAACTTCTTTGAGATCTTGCGTTTTGACTTACAGTTTATGCAGAGTTTGGACCCCATGGCGTAGCCCATGCCATCAGGAACATTTACTGTGCCTGGGGCGTCGCACATCGGATTCATTGAAATCCCACACCAAATTCATAGAGTAAGGAATTTGTAGTCATTAGCCCCCATTTTCCATAAGAAAAACCAAGGTACTTAGTATATCCACACATATCTTAATAAAAGTATGTCTAAAATTATTTGAATGTTAAATTACTTTAATTCTCCCCAACAAATATTGGAGTGGAAGGAGCATTCCAGAAAGATGGCCATGTTTATTCTATGATATCTTAGACTTTCTGGCTACTTCATATATATTCCTCTTTGAAAAAATATGATAGCAATCTATTCGTACTGCTGAAGACATCAGCACTGAGTAGCTAATATATTATTGTTGCTGGTTTTAAATGCCTAAATTTTAAATGCCTAAATTTTAAATTAAAAGAATCATAACTATATGTTTCAATATTGTGGGCAATAAAAGAGAAAAAAAATGAGTAGCTCTCATTATCCCATTGGCTATCATTTTTGGAGAATGTAAACATGCAAATTGGGAGAAAACAAGAACAGGGATATTTTGAATGTAGAAAGACGGTGAGCCTGGCCTGCTGATTGAGGGTAGCTTTGGTGGGCAGTGCAGTGGTTACACTAGATGCTGAAAGGAACAGTGTGGCTGAGAGCACACGTGGGCACCCAACATGCTGCCAGGGGGCGAGGAGAAGGACCAAGGAGGCAAAAACCTGGGCCACTTAATAGTTTTACTAAGAGTGCTGGACTGAGATAGTTCTAGATCCTGGAGGACTGGAGGATAAAGGCTTCTCTTTAGGCAACCAATTCTGCTTGCTCTTCTCTTTTCTTTCTCTCTTTTCCTTTTTTTTTTTTTTTTACATTTTATTAGCTGCTATATTGATCAGCTGGAGTTGCCATAACAAAATACCATTGACTAGGTGGCTTAAACAATAGAAATTTATTTTCTCACAGTTCTGGTGACTGAAAGTCTGAGTTTAAGGTGTCAGCATGGTCAAGTTCTGGTGAGGGTCTCTTTCTGGCTTTGATTGATTGATTGATTGATTTTTAAGTAATCTCTGTACCCAACCTATGTCTCCAATTCATGACCCCAAGATTAAGAGTCACATGCTCCACTGACTGAGCCAGCCAGGTGTCACTCTTTCTAGCTTTTAGATGGCTGTCAGCTTCCTGTATCCTCACAGAGCCTTTCTCAGAGAAAAAGAAAGAGAGAGAGATTGCTCTTCAGCATCTCTTCCTATAAAGGCACCAATCTCATCATGGGGGGCCCACCTTCATGACCCATGTAAACCTAACTACGTTCCAAAGTCCCCATCCCCAAATACTATCATATTGGGAGGTAGGAGTTCCACATATGAATTTTGGAGGAACACAAACATTCAGTCTGTAGCATTTATTAATTATTTGCTTCATATTGGTCTGGGTTTATTATTACTTCTCACGCAGCTTAATTTCCTGTTCTCAGAGTTCTTAGCTGACAGGGAGAATTTCTGTGCTTTAAAAGGAAAACAACAACAAAAACAAACAAACAACAACAACAAAAAACCCAAGGGTTTTTTTTTTTTCTTTAAAGATTTTATTTATTTATTTGAGAGAGAGAGAAAGTGACAGAAAGTATGAGTGGGGCGGGAGAGGGAGAAGCAGACTTCCCGCCAGTCATGGAGCCCAATGAGGGACTGATCCCAGGACCTTGAGATTAGGACCCGAGCCAATGACAGACGTTTTCGTCTAAAAAAGCCACTCAGGCGCCCCTCAGTTTTTTGTTTTTGTTTTTGTTTTTTTCCTTAATCATCTCAGTCTTATGGATAATAACAAAGAAGCGTTAATTAAAATAAGACTTGGGAGTTCTGTAAAATCTAGAGTCAATGTTAATATTACTATATACTCAGCAATGGTATTCCCAGTGGTTTGTGCAATGTTTTGCACGCAGTAGTACTTAAATAGTTGGTGAATGAATGAATGAATCAAAAGAACTTTATCAATCTAATTTCAGTCAGTGAACAGAATTCACCTCATATGAGTCAAATAAAGAACCTCTAACGAAGGGACTGCCCACAGAGCTACGGATAAGGTTATGGGGAATAAATGAGGACTCTCGAGACATCTAGAGACTAGCTGTGGTGGGAGGTTATTACCCCCACTCGAACTGAAGGAACAAGGGGTGGAAATAGTAATCCCAAATCCAATGAGGTCTGAGTTGTGCTCAGAACTTATATTCATGGAAGGACAGAATTACAGCCAAGGCATCAAAGCCGGAAAAGAAGAGAGAAAAAATAGCCTTAGCCTTCTGCCCCTCCCCCACTCTTTTCCTCTCATGAGTACCTGCTATTGACTGGACCTGACTGTAGCAAGCCAGCCAGGGAACTTCGGTGATGCAGTCACCTGGGGTCGATTCCTGGAGCACAGAACAAAGCAGAGGAAGGAGGAGAACTGAGAGAAACGAAGTTAGAAGAACCAATCCGCAGGGTTGAACCACCCACCAGTGTGTCCATTTCTGCCTAAATGTGTTTGGGTTTATTTTCATTTTTTATTTATTTTTTTAAATTTTTGGTTACTTTTAGAAATTACTCTGTTCTCTTTAGTAATGTAACAATGCATATGGCCATGGGAGCTCACACTTTTTCAGGCAACTGAAAGCAGCATTTCCTGGGGAGAGGAGCAGGGCATCTGGGCTTAACTCCTTCCCTATTAGATAAAAGCTGGGAGTCTCTTGGCCTCTAAGGCATGAAACATGGCCCATCTGTTCCTTAGGCTTCTGCCTGATTGATATACAGAGATCATTAAGGGCTGAAGTAGAATACTAGTCATTGAATTAAAATATGTATAGCTCCAAGTGAAAGTGGGCTAATAACATGGTTTGGAGCAATTTCTTTCCTGAGCCATGCCTCAGCTTCCCCAGCCATAGGAATGTTTTAAAAAGTTAATGTGAAAAGGAATTAGGGAACCCTTGCTGGTCCAGTATGTTCTCCCCCGACTCCATATGTAACTATGTTGACACTCAGACAGAAATATTGCTGAACAAACTACTTATCTTATGCAAAAGACACAACAAAGCTTCTCATGGACACCCTACAAAGAAGCAAACTCTTCAAGGACTCAGAATATGTTAAAAAACAAAAACAAAAACAAAAAAACAGCCAGCAACCTAACCTTCTCTAAAACAACAAACGACCTGGCACAAATGAAGCTTGAACTTCCTGGGGTGCAAATTTCTGAAGGCATGACCTGTGGAAACTAAGTAATTCCCGCCATGCCTGTTTTCTGTTTTTCAGGACATCCAACAGGAATTAGATGGCAGCCAGTCCTCTGTGCTCTTTGAGAACCAGGCAGATGCCAAAGGGAGTCTTGGTCTCTGAAGCTTTTACAAACAGAATGTCCACAGAGCAGCTCATCTCTCGGAGTGTAACTCCACACTCATTTGCTAACCCATTCACCAGCATCTGTTTACCGAAAGGACACTTGCTGAACCAGTTGTGCTCAGATCCCGGGACAAGCTTGTCAACTGTCCTTTATCCATTCTGTGCCGTCCTGTCATTTTGAGCGGTTTATAGGTATCGTTTTTTGTTATTGTTGTTGTTGTTGTTGTCTGTCCTGAACATTTCACAAAGTTCCATTTTCCCCATTGTCCCTCAGGTATGTAATCGTGAAACGTGTTAGAAGGATGAGGTTCCAGGAGCAGCTGCTGTTAAAAGCGCCCATCCTTCCAACGCGAAAATGACCCTACTGACCTGCTGTCAGGGCTCAGGGTTGGGTGACTCATCGTTTCTGCTTTAAGAGTAATAGATTTGAATGGATATATTGACATTCTTCCAAGGTACCTATGAACTCCAATGAAAGACTTCTATAAGACAACTGGCCGAGGCTAAGTGTACCGCTGGCCAACATTGGAATGGAATCAAAAGTTGGACTTCAGAAACACTCTTTTCATAAAGGTATAGACAATGTATTTTGAAATGTCTGCAGAGTTTCTGCTTGGAAGATATAGCATCTCCTTTCTCCTGACTTTTTTTTTTTTTTTTAATGGTTTCCGGCTTTTAATCAATAGTATCTATATTCTCAGGGTGTCTGGGTGCCTCAGTCAGGTTAAGCCTCTGACTTCAACTCAGGTCATGATCTCAAGGTCCCGGGATCGAGCCCTGAGTCTGACTCCCTGTTCAGTGGGGACTCTGCTTGTCCATTTGCTCCTACTGCCACTCGTGCATGCACACACACTCTCTCTCTCTCTCAAATAAATAAATAAAATATTTAATAAAATAAATAAAATAAAATTTTTAAAAACAATATCCATATTCTCAATGGAGTTTATTTCTATGGTTTGGGAAATATTTTGGTAAATTTTCAAAGTTTATTTCTAGCCCCCAGAGTTACTCTTTGTTCACATTTGAGAACCTTCCAGAAACTAGTTCAATAATATCAAACCAATGCTGAATTTACCATGTACAATATTTAAATTCCCTAATTTTTTATGTTGTTCTATCAAATGCTTCTAAGCTCTGGCTTGCAAAATTGGTTTAAATCCATCAGGATGCATCAATATGCTTTCACATTACCCTATGTTTGAGCTCTAGTTTTCTGAAATATCAAACAGTCACTAGTCAGAGCCCAGCTAGCAGCATCATCCAATAATTCAGTCCTTCCAGTTCCTCATCTGTGAAATACCAGGGCCAACCTGTGTGATCTGCTAGGCACCTTTTGGTCATAAAATTCTGTGATTTTAATTTGAAGCTCTAATTTTCCCTCCTTATTAAAAATATTAAAATATGTGGGTAAATGATGGAAGAGAGGGAACCTATTAGCTAACTCCCATGACGCTATCATGTGCCGTTGTATACAGAAGGACTTTTAATCCAATAAAAAAGGCATAGCCAGCCTTTTTTCAGTCACAGAAAAGATGCATTTGGAGTTCAAGGTAACTTGGCCTTACCTTCTGTGAGGTATCAAACCACATGAAATCTAGCCAAAAAAATGGGTGGAGGCAGACCAGCATGACTATGGATGGAAGAGATAGGAATCATGGAGGCAAGAGTATAAAAGGGAAACTCACTGGAAGCTTTTTGATTCGCTTCTTCTCTCATTTTATTGGCTGGTCACCAAAAATTATGATACTTGGTGGGCTATAGTTTTGCTTTTTGTTATTCTGATGGCATTATGCCATACAATGCATGGTCAAAAGTTGCTTGGCACGTGGGTTGGGTAAACAACCTTGCCAAAATGTCCCACTGGGTGTCCCACAATGGGTAAAGGCGATGGGGAATGGAATAGACAAAGGGAAAGATAGACATTGTAAAGAAACTGAATCAGAACTGATCATGGCCAGAGAGAGGGGCTGGGAGAAAAGCCACAATGCACGAGGGGACTTGGAAGAGACAGCAGTATGATTTGAGGCAGGTCAGAAGGTGACTGGGTCAAGCAACAAAGAAGTACATTAAGCAACCAGACAAATCAGTTGGAAAAATGCATGAAAGTGGGGAGCAGCTGCTTAGGGGAGTTTTCATTCGTGTAGGAAAAAAACAAAAAACAAAGAAAAACAACAACACCCAGAGGAGTTAAATTGATAGAGAAGCTAAGAATCCTGGCACATAAGGCTTTAGAGACAAGAGATTTAGTCCCAACTGGGGTTCAAGTTTGGAATGAATAAGGATGGCCGAAGCGACCCAGTCATTAGAGGTGACAGGTTGGACCTGGTGAGGAAACATAGATCCCAGGGATCAGGAATTTACCTACTCTAAATATGACTTGTATTCTGAGACGGTGCAGAGTTGAAAACAATTGGTAAGATATTTAAAGGAAAGATCCCAAGTGCATGAATTTGGACGAAAGGCACCCAAAAATGCTCAGAAGTGTTTCCTGTGCCAGGTTTTCTGTCAGGTCATATGATTTTGAAAGCATGGTTTATCCAAATTGTGACAAAATTTGCTGATCCCAGCCAGGCCCTGACCTCCTAAGAACACAAGTACAGATTACAGCAAATGCCTCTCTCTGTGTAAATGATGACTGGTCATCGTCACCACATACTGATTTACAACACGTGAGGTCCAGGCCAGGAGAGACGCCAGACCCATTTCTCTGCCTTGGGACAAGCACTAATTATTTAAAATGTCAAATGTGGAGCACTTTGGGGGTAAAGAGTGTCCTGAGGCAGAGAGCTCAGGGCCTGGGAAAGAGAGAGAGAGACCCTTAGTGGTTTCACTTTCCTTAAAGGGCCTGGGGCCAAAAGACACTCAGACCCTGCGTTCAGAATAGTCAGCTTCTCCCCAAGGCTGGATATATTCCAAAGGACTTGTTGAACACCTAATTCTCCTCTGCGATGGTTGATGTTATGTGTCAACTGGATTGGGCTGAGGGATGCCCAGAGAGCTGGTAAAATGTTATTTCTTGGTATGCCTGTGATGGTTTTTCCAAAAGAGATTACCATTTGAGTCATTAGATCAGCTTCACAAATAAGGGTGGACATTAATTGTTGAAGGCCCCAAATAGAACAATGTTGGAGGAAGGGCAAATCCCCTTTCTTTGATTGAGCTGGGACATCCATCTTCTCCTGTGCTCACACATGGGTTCTTGTGGTTCTCAGCCCTTTGGGACTTGGACTGAATTGCACCACTGGCTTTCCTGGTTTTCATCTTGCAAATAGCAGATCGTGGGACTTCTTGGCCTCCACAACCATATGAACTGATTCCTATAATAAATCTCCTCTTTTCTATACTTATATATATCCTATGGATTCTGTTACTCTGGAAGATCCTGTCTGATACAGTCTCTCCATGTTTCATAAGGGATCTCATCAGAGGAACCAGTCCTGGGGCACAGAAAACCTACTCTCAACTCCTGAAGCTAAGTGTGTTTCACTTTATGAAAAGTTGAAACATATTTGCAATTGGATCCCCAGAGCTCTGGGGAACACCCAGAGAAGTTCTTTAACTGCATCTTTAATTTTTAATTTTTTATTAACATATAATGTATTATTAGCCCCAGGGGTACAGGTCTGTGAATCGTCAGGTTTACACGATTCACAGCACTCACCATAGCACATACCCTCTCCAACGTCCATAACCCCACCTTCCTTCTCCCAACCCCCCTCCCCCCAGCAACCCTCAGTTTGTTTTGTGAGATGAACAGTCTCTTATGGTTTGTCTCCCTCCCAACCCCATCTTTTAAACTGCATCTTAATTAAGTTCTAGGGCAGAGATTCTCAAACCCTTTGGAATCAGGACTCCTTTATACTCTTAAAAGGCATAGAGGGTTCCAGAGAAGTTTTGTGTACATGGGTTATGTCTGTTGATGTTCACGATATCATGAATCACAACTGCAGAATTTAGAAAATATTTACTTATTAATTCACATGTAACAAAAATAAACTCAATTTAAGATAACATATTCATGAAAAATAACTATATTTTTCAGGGAAGCTAGGTGGCTCAATCGCTAAGCATCTGCCTTTGGCTCAGGTCATGATCCTGATGTCCTGGGATATAGCCCCATATTGGGCTCCCTGCTCAGATGGAACCTGCTTTTCCCTCTCCAACTTCCCCGGACTTGTGTTCCCTCTCTCGCTATCTGTCTCTGTCATAAATAAATAAAATCTTAAAATTAAAAAACTGTATTTTTCAAAACAAAATTTCAGTGAGAAGAGTAGCCTTGTTTTATATTTCTAAAATCGCTATTATGTCTGGCTTAGAAAAAGAGAGCTGGATTCTTACATCTGCTTCCACATTCACATTGTTGTGATATGTTGCTTTGGTTAAAGGCACACATGAAGAAAAGCAAGCTTCATACAGATATGTAGTAGGAGGAAGGGAGGAGTATTTTAACAACCTTTCCAGATCATTGTGGCTATTCTTCTTTGACATCACACCAAAACTTGATGAGTGGCAATTTCTTAAAAATCACTTATGGTGCCAAATCTGAAACTGTATCGATGAACTTTTTATACTCTTAGACTAAAATCCAACTGGTCTACCTTGTACACTGAACGGATCCTTCACCATGAATGTGTAACATCATGCATTGGTCATTTGGAAAATATTGGTTCACTGAGTTATGCTGTTCCTCCAAAATGTTGACACAATATATAAAAGTCATATTCATTAACATCACCATGGATCTCATCAGAGAAGCCTGTATTAGGAAGCTGTTAAACTCGCAGTGATGGATACAAGTTATCTAAAATTCTAATTTTCACTTATAAGTACAAATACTATCATTGCCAAAAAATACGGTGCATTGTTTTTCTTGAAGTTACAGGATTACTTTATTCATTTTTTGGAGAAATATCCAACATCTGCATAACTGCGATTTGTCCATCAGTCATCTTTCAAGAAAAAATAGTATTCCATGAAAAACACAGCCATATCAAACAATCTCACAACCGATTTTCCTTGTGACAACTGCTGTATGTCTGTATGCACCAGGAGTACTTTCTATGTGCCAACCATTTTGTCACAAAGAGTATTTAAAAGTCTCATACTTGGGCGTCTGGGTGGCTCAGTGGGTTAAGCTGCTGCCTTCGGCTCAGGTCATGATCTCAGGGTCCTGGGATCCGGTCCCGCATCGGGCTCTCTGCTTGGCAGGGAGCCTGCTTCCCTCTCTCTCTCTCTCTCTGTCTGCCTCTCTGTCTACTTGCGATCTCTGTCTGTCAAATAAACAATATCTTTAAAAATAAATAAATAAAAGTCTCATACTCAAGGGTTGAGCTTTGATAAAATTAGTAGATTTTATTGCTTCATCAAGGAAACTTTAAAATGAATCTTCCTTTTTTTTCCCCTCTAAGTGCATGGTGGTAGACTATGACTACTAATACATTTTGGAGCCATTGCCTTGATTCAAGCTGTAAGCTACCAGCATTTTATTCCCATTGCTTTTGCATCATCAGTAGAAATATGAACATGGATAAAAGGGCAAATAACATCTTAGTATTATTACAAAAATACTCAAGGACCCCTCGAGAGATCACACACCTTTCTAGGGGAAGTGCTCCCTCTGTCTCCTTCTCTAGCAATACTTGGGCTAGGATAGAATGCACTCCTGTGAGTGCTGTGGGGTGTGTGGACCTGGCGATTCACAGACCTGTACCCCTGGGGATCAAAATATATGTTTATAAAAAATTAAAAATAAAAAAAAAAAGAATGCACTCCTGTGAGAGAGAGCATTTATAAAACATCTTCTTAAAATGCCCAATTCTCAGAAAATCTATTCTAATCTCACATCTGAGAAGTGACGTAGATGGGGATGGAGAGAGTACTATAATTATTAAGATAAAATATTCTTTCTTAAAAAAAAATCTATTTATTTGACAGAGAGAGAGAGCATGAGCAGGGAGGAGGAACAGAGCGAGAGGGAAAAGCAGGCTCCCCGTGGAGCAGAGAGCCCCATGTGGGGCTCGATCCTAGAACCCTGGGATCATGACCTGATCCAAAGGCAGACGCTTAACCAACAGATTCACCCAGGCACCCCAATGAAATATTCTTTTAAAAGCTTGGACTGTGGGCTGAAACAAATGGAATATCCCAAGGTAATGACTATGGACAAGAATAATCCAAGTTAAAGGTTCATGACTATGTGCATCCAAAAGGCATGCATTCCCAAAATCACTTATTCATTTGATTTGGAAATCTAGCATAGTAACTTCTAGCTATCTATCTCCCTAATATTGTAGATTGGTCGAACATTAAAATTAGTTTTCTTTCTCTGAACATATAACCATTGAGGGGGAAATGCCAGTGCCCTTGAAGTGTGCTTTGTAGCAGACAGATACCAAGCTGAGAGTTAAACGAAACTGTCCTGTCCTTGTTTCCATTTTCTGTTGCTGTGCACTACTTCGGATAATTTTTGGGAAGTGGTAGAGGTATGAATAAATTCAATTAAAAATGCTTTTGGCTGTTGATTGAATACCTGTATAATTAAAAGTTGACAGCATTTGCCTTTAAAAAGTCACGGGAAATGTACTCTACTTTGAGAAAAGGCCTGAAGTATGTTTTCGATTATAGTGTACTAAGCATTATAAAGAGTCATAGCAATTCAGGAAGACAGAGGTGGTGAGTCTATGCAAAGTACTGGTTCTTTAAATCCTAGCTAAAGGTTTGGAGCATGCAGTGGTAGAGTGTTGTGACCGTTCTGTTTACCCTGTGTTAGGTTTGTAGATACCTCATACTCAGGGCAATGAGTCTACTTGGAATGCATGGGCTCTAACACCATTCACATATTAATTTCAAGTCCAATGCTACTGACAATAGTTGAGTTTGGACAGTCGTTCCTTCTCAAATTATAACTCAGGGAAACTCAGATGACCGGTTTTCTTAAGCCAACACTCAGGGAAGAATTGGTTTAAGAATGATGCTCCATTTTAAACTTGACTGCTCCCAGTTTTGGTTTTAGATTGAATTCAAGCAGGTGTTTCAAAACCCGCTTCGGATAGCATTACTTGTCACACGGGGAAGCTGAATCTTTCCAGGAGTTGGCAGGGAGGGTTTCATCCTGATATTTCATTATCAATGAGAAACATCTTATGGGAGATCCAACACTCTTTAAGCGTCTCTAATAAAAGGACACAATATACGGTCTTATTGTTATTTTTAAGAGGGTTATAGAGATTTATCCACCAGGGCTGTTGTTAACACCACTCAGGTTGTGAGAATCAGGCTAGAACCTCCAAGAGGCATTAGCTATCTGTGTAAACTCACAGAGTGTCATTTTAACGTTCTGTATCTCCACCATGCCTCCACCTTCTTTGATGAAAAAGTCTATTTTAAAAATGGTAAGAAAATATTTAACATAATAAGATGATGAGTCAGAGTTTTTAAAAAGCTAAAAAGGGAAGATGTAGTTAAATAATTCACCTTTTTATTTTTTAGCTACATCTGACTCATGACATATAATGTATTCTGCTAAGTTCAAAGTTTCCTCTTACAAAGAGAGTTTTATGAAACAACTCTTCTTCAGACCATTTTTACTTCAATTATAGTAGCAGGTTTTGGAGTTTAAATCATTAACAACCTCTGAGTGAACTTTTATCCAAATGACTGCAAGTCACAAAGGGAACAGTCCTCTTTCACCAAGTACCTTTTGTGCTAGAGTGAGACCCATCCTTTTCTATTTTTCCCCTTTATGTCTCTCTTTGAAGAAAGATGTGTGATTTGTAAAGTTGATGAAAACTGCTATATTTGGGTTCATAATGCAAACTAGAATTGCTTCAGGGTAAGCTTCACATACCTGCACTACTGCTGCAAAAAAAGTAAATTTCAGAAGTCAAGATCTCTCTGTGCACTGTAGGAGTATCACGTAGCAGTGAAATCAACCATGGGGGTGACCGAATCTTATTCCCCCCCCCCTCCCTCAAGGGGATGTAATTTTCATTTCGGCAGCACGTTTCAGTTTTAACTCCACTGAACACTCCAAAACTGGGCACTTACTCCATCAACCTCGTTATCGATTTCGCCATATGCTGCTATCTTTTAATTTTTTTTAAAAAATTATTTTTATTGGAATGTTTTTCAAAGAGTGTTTGGAAAACCGTAACCTCCACAAACTTAAGGTGATGGGGTGAGAGAATAATTCTTGCAGTGAAAAAGCCTGAAGAATTTTATGCAGAACAAAATGTAGCTTAATAAACAAAAGAAAGTTAAGAGAAAAATCTATTTTCTTAAAAAAAAAAGCAGCAAGAGTAATGAACTAATCGCTGTTCAGGGAGTGGGGAAAACTTTTTTCCCCCTAGATTTGGCGAATAGCGGGATAAATTCGAAGAACTCCATCCCACCCCCGCATGCGCGCCCCCCATTCTTTCCAGACCGAGCGGTTGCAAATCCCAGGCAGAGTCCGCCCTGGGAGCCTTAGGGCACCTTCCTCTTTGCTCTGTGTGTGTGTATGTGTGTGTGTGTGTCTAGCTCTCGCTCTTTCCCTCAGTCTGTGCCTCTGTGTATGTGTGAGTGTGTGTGTGTGACAGAGAGAGAGAGAGAGAGAGAGAGCGCGCGAGAGGAGAGAGAGAGCGAGAAAGAGAGAGAGCGAGAGAGCGAGCTGTGAGCTGTGCCGCCGCCGCCGCTGCCCTTTGATCCCGACATTAGTGTTAGGGGCTCGGAGACACAGAGCGCGGCCATAGACACCGCCGCACCGGCACTCATTTATTTATACCTCCCATCACACACGCGAGCATAGGACACACACACACTCACACCTATTAGATCCGTTTCCATTGAAGAATATTACGCTCGGGGACAAGCCAGGTGCACGACCAAAAATTTAAAAAAAAAAAAAAAAAGGAAAAAAAGAAAGGAAAGAAAAGAAGAGAACCCCTCATCTGGCTCCAGGAAACAAGCTTCAACCCATTGCACACACCGGAGAGAAGGGGTTTCCCCCTGCCCGCCCGCCCGCCCCCCAACTACCTCCCGGCTCCTGCCAGTGTCTGCCTCTCTGCCCCCACGGGGGTTTATTTGATCTCACATTAACCAAGGAGGAGAATGTGAGAAAAGGGGGAAAATGCCCAGGAGGAAGCAGGAGCAGCCCAAGCGCCTTCCCTCACGTAAGTCATCCCTTCTCCACCTCCTCTCGTGCCATTTTCTCGCCCTCCCTCTCCTCTTTCCCCTCCGCAGCCTCCTCCGTTGTTTTCTGCATTAGTTTAGGGTTACAGAGGTGAAACTGACAAAGACACAGCCCGGGTTACTCCTCGTTTAGGTCTATGCTGAGGCAGCCATGTTGGTGATGATCAGCCCCGTGCCCTTTCTATTCTCTCTCTCTTTTTCTTTCTTTCTCTCACCCCCCCCCTCTTTTTTTCCTTGAGATCGGGCTTTTTTTCCCTTTTCCCTCCCCCTCCCCCTCCTCACTCCGGGTTGCTGGGGGGAGGGGGCGAGAGACGCGAGAAGGGGAGTAGTGTGGATGCCGGTTTTTTTTTTTTTTTTTTTTTTTTTTTTAATCGGGGAGTCGGAGAGGGGGGAGGTGGGAGAGGTTGGAATCTTTAAAAAAAAAAAAATTCCTTGTGGATCCCAGTGCCTGAGGGTGCGGGGGTCGGGGCGTGCGGAGGGCTGGGGGCCGTGACATGGCGTTTGGGGGTGTCGGGGCGAGGACGCGCGGCCACCCGCCGGGGACGGGATCCAGGGAGAGGTCCGTCTCCGGCTAAAGGTTGCGCCGGGGTTGGTCGGCCCCGGAGCCGCCGGCGGCAGCGGCGGCGGCGGCGGCGGCAGGAGCAGGAGGAGGCGGAGGTGGAGGAGGCGGCGGCGGAGGAGGGGAGTCGGGGGCGGGCGAGGCGGGAGCGGCCGGGGAGGGTGTGGGGGCACCGCACACAAACACACCGGTACACACGCGCCGCCGGGCGGCTGCTCCCGCGGCGCCTGGGCGAGGGGGCGCGCCGGGGCGCTGGGGGCGCGAGGCGGCCGGGTGGGGGGTGAGGCCGGGCAGCGGCGGGCGGATGTGGGGTGCGGGAGCTGCGCCGAGGCGGAGGCAGGAGGCAGGGCGGCTCGCGGCGCGCGAGGTCCCTGCAGAGCCGAGGGGAGGGAGGAGCAGGGCTCCTGGCCGCAATAAAATGCGGGGTCAGTCGGAGCAGACGGAGCCGGCGAGACTCGGGCTCTCAGACCCCCCTCCCCGGCGAGCCTGAGCAGAGTCCAGGACTAAAGTGCATCACAACCCTCCCCGGCTTGCAGCCACACACACCAACTGGAGACACACACCCGCCGGCACGGCCCGGTCCCCTTCCCCCCCCCCCCCCGCCCCCCCCGGCCCCCCCCCCCCCCCCCCCCGCTTTTTTTTTCCCCCCCCCTTACTTTTCCCCCCCCCCCCCCCCCCCCCCCCCCCCCCCCCCCCAAATCTTTCTCCGCTTTGAGTGTTCCGAGATGCTGCTAAAGCTAAAAGTGAAGGAGAAAGAAGCAACTAAAAATATCCCCCGGGGCCGCCCGGCTCCTTGAATGCACGGAGGAGGGGGCAGGGGAGAAGGCGTGGGGCGGGGTGACGGGGAGGAGGGGACGCCGGAGGCGCCGGAGGGAGGGGTCGGGGGAGACCGAGGGTCAATTTCTCCTCTCTCCCCCCGCACTGCTCCCCGCTCTCGGCGGTCTGCCTCTGCTTGGAGCCCGATCCTGCAAAACCCGGGCTGGGGGCGGAGTGGAGCCGGAGCGCCTACCCGCCTGGGTGTCAGGCCGACGTGGTCGGTCACCTGAAGTTCACGGAGGGTGGGGGAAGGGTTAAGGTTATGGTGTCTCGGGCTCGGGTTGTGTGTGAGCCTGTGCGTTTCCGCTGCAGACAGGCAGCGCGATCGATCTCCCCCTCGCGAAATATCCGCGGCGGTGCCTGCCCGGGGGACGGGCAAGGGGCGCGGGTGGCTCGGGCCGAGCGCCCCCGCGGCTCTGTGTCACCCGGGCCGCGGCCGAAGTGGTGAGCAAGGGCACTTGCAGGCAGCCCGCTCCGCAAACATTCCTCTTTCTTTCCCCTTCCCGGTACGCAGGAGTCGACGCACAGGGCTTGGGTTGTGCTTTTTTCCCCTTCCTTTAAAAAAAAAAAAAAAAAAAAAATGCCCCTGTGCAGTCCTTTCTTCGCCTGCCCGCTAGAGGTTCTGAGGATAATATCATATATGTAATACATATGCACATAAAATCACTCGCAGGCGGCTGCGTGTGTAGGGAAATTTTGTGCGAGGAAAGAGAAGGCGGTGGAGTCGGGGAGGGCGAGTTGGGAGGCTCCGCGCTGCGATTCACAGAAAACTCGCAGCAGTTGGTGGAAGAAGTGTGTGCGTGCACATGGCCGGCCGGCCAGTTCCCAGCTCTTCTCGGGGGCGTGCGGCGGGGGAGGGAGAGGAGGCAGGAATCCTGGGGGGAGGTCGGGGGAGGCTTGCCCTGCTCGGACAAAATGGGCTTCAGTGTTCTCTGCGAACTTGCCCTTAGATGGCAACTTTGGGAGCTGATGAGCTTGTGTGCGAAAACCAGGGCGGTGAGGTTATTTGGTCATTTTCCTTTCTTCTCTTCTCCCCCTGCTTAAAAAAAAAAATGTTGGCGAGGTTAGAGGGAGGGTAGGAGAGGAGAAGGGATTTATCTGTTTTTGGCTCTGACGGAGATGGAACGCCTTCCCTCCCGTTGTGTGTAGCGCATTCGGGCAGCTGCAGGCTGCCCTGCTGGTGACCTTGACCCTGACCTCGTGCGACTACCCTCTCAGTCTGAGAGGAAATTCAGGCTCCATTTTAGCTCGTATGCTCGGTGGGCCTCTCCTGCTTGCTGGTGCCTGGCGATTAAGTTATAATTCAAGAGTGGGCTCTCCCACCCTGTTCTCTAATTGAATACTGTTATCCACTCACTTAAAAATAATAAATAAATAAACTCCTTCCAGTCGCATAAAGCCACTTTTACTGAAGTAAGAAGCAATTACCTTTTGGAAACACCGTAAATGTCCCTCCAGTTTTTAAAGGGAAGCCTAATTTGCAAAGCTTTTCCACTTACCTTTGCATTGAATGGATTTTTGTGGATGTGTGCTGCCTGTTTGAAGCATGGTTTACACATGTTTTGTAAGCAATTTGCAGTTGGACTAAGAGCAATTTCTGGGCAAATGGTGTGTTTTGCAATTCAGACACAGTAACCCAAAGCTTCCTAAGTGCTGAGTGAGTCTTAAAGAAACTTGCAATGGTGGGGAGAGGTAATAAATATTGACTTTGGTAAAATTAGTGTAGATCAGTATTTAATGTAGAATATCCCTCTAGTCTTAAATCCCAGTTTCAATGCTAAATTCTTTATTTGTTTACTTATATGTGGGGGAGGGTTTTTTTTCCTTAACCTGGAGAACCTTTCTGTATAAAGTTAAAATAAAGTAACTCTGGGGATTACTGTGGCCCTGATAGGTCATCTCAGGGTTTTAAGAAGTTATACAGCATTAGATTTTAAACTTGACCCTAATACAAGAAAGGAGAGAGGTGTGTAATTTTGGGGGTGGGGAGGACAGGAAGAGGTTGGAGGGGGAATGGGATGGGCAAACTAGCTTTTGGAACCAAAGAACCCTTCTGAGTAAACACAAAAGTGGCTAATAGCCACTATTGATAGAGCTTTGAGAATTTAGAGAAACTGTAAACACATTTAAAATTAGAAGTAGAATACAAATTAGATTACAAAAAAGAAACTTGTGAAACTGAACCTATTGAAACTTCTACTTTCCCATAGCATTCCCCCCCCCCCCCCCCCCACCCCCGCCTCTGCCCCTCCCATGGACCATGGCTACTAATAGACTCTGTGTGTGGAACCTAATTTTTCTTTTATAAAATATAATACTAGCCAGGCACAGTGTGGATGGACAAAGTCCTCCCACTCGGCAGCACAGGCACCAGGGAACCTGGAAGTTCCACCCTCGAGTAGATTAGTCCTGGAAATCCAGACGAGCACTTGGTATTATCTGATACCGAGTCTGGGGTGCGCCTCAGCCCCTGGCACGGAGTTCCAGCAATTCCCCAGACTGGGCTTCAGCCTGCTAAGGTTTCCTAGCTCCTTCTGTTCCACGAGACACCCATGGGACTGTTCAGAACCGAATTAGCTTTGGGGATGGGCGAGCCTTTAACCTGACACTACTAACATAAGCGTTAGATTTCTGATTTAAAATTCTACCTAGTCATTTCCTCCTGGGCCTCTGAAGTCAGTGGGGTGTGTGTGTGTGTGTGTGTTATATAGGCTTCATACATACGCAGAAAAAGAAAAAGCTCCTATAGAGCTGCGTGGTGATTCCACTTACAAAAAGAAGTTTTGTGCTAGTTTTTGGAGGAGACCACCAACAAAGGATGTTAAACCTAAACTGTTTTTTGAGAAGTAGCTTTAAAAAAATCATGACTCCAAGTAAAGCCTTTATTTCTTGCCCTAAAGCAATATTATCATTTGGGAATTTAAATACGATTCTGCTGCTGCTGATGGCTTTTTTTCTAAACGTTCTTTCCATCAACGAGGTCCAATTCCACGTTCAGAAAAATGTCCTAGGGATCCTCTGAACTATACCATGAGCTTATCTGTAGCAGAATCCCAAACTGCATAGCTGAAAAATGTTTGTCAGTCTAAGAAAGAGGAAGAGGGGGAAAGTGATACTGTGTCTGTTTGCCAGGCCTTGTGGGGGTGGTCGTGGGTTGCGCTCAGCATTTTGTGGACATCGTTACATTTGGGTTCACTGACTGAGGAGGGAAAGGGTCAGGAAGGGCTTTCCCCTGTGTTTGTTACATCTGTAAAGCCTTTTACCATTGGGTTCCATCAGGATTTTAAAAAATTTCCTCATTAGCTGCAACTTACCCTTGAACATGTATGAGTTCAGATCCTGTTATATTTATCATTGGAAATCTGCCTGATGCCTATTCCCAAGGGGGAGCACAAGGAAAAGTGAATACAACAGTTGTTTTGCTATTCTAGTATTTTCATTGTTGACTCAGTTGTGGGTCAAGACCAGAACAGGTTACTGTGTTCTTCATTAACAAAACTTTAAAAACCGTCTCTTGCTTTCTAGTAAATGTGGGAAGCAAAATGACAGGAAAGCAACAGGAGCCCTTACATTCGTATTTTTCCATGTCTTTATATATCTGTTGGCAGAGAAAGGGTCGAAGGTTTAACTCTTTCCCCTACTTACGCTTACTAATTTTTTCAGTGACGAGGCACTTCCTCCTGACTATGACGGGAACCACAGGGAAAAATTTTGAGTCGGAGGCAATAAAATATTTCTCTGCTCCTGTCAGACAGAGCTAGTGATCCTGAAGTACCACGTAGCAGGCTGGGTTGATACTGGGCAATAACGTTCATCTGTTCTCCTAAAAGAAATCCATGTATTCCTAAAGTGGGAAGTAGGGTACAAGGAACTTTCCTGTTAAAATAAGGGAGATAGTTCAAAATCACATTTCTTCTAATGCTTCAAAATAGTTTCTAATAAAAAAATTGATTTTTAATTTATCTATGGGCCACCATCTCGCTCTGGGGATACACAGCTGGTGTGAGCTGACCAGTCTCCGGCACAAAGTGTTAATAAATCATGCTGGAGAAGGGTAAATTGGACAGCTTTCAGCCTGTGTGAGGGCTGACTGTGCTTCTGAGTTTTTAGAGCCTTTGAATGGCCTCTATTAGGAGAGGTCCAAGGGAGGTGTGGAAAATCTCTGTCTTGTGAGGCTTATAAAATTAGATGGATAAAGGCTGTGGAAACACCCAAGGGATGGTGTGTTGGTGGAGGAACCAGACAGGCTTCTCTTGGGGTCAAAAGGTGCCTTAAAATACAGAGAGTCCTATTAATGTCAGGATGGTCCTATAGGGAAGATTGGGTATGAATTGTGTGCTGCCTGACTGGGTTGGTAAACCACTTTCTTTAGTGATCCCAGTTGTTGGGGTTCTGATCGTTTGGATGAATTTGTTTGACAAAACAGAAAAACTCACCCAGGATCGCTCACCTTGGTCACCTGCATGCCAAGTGGCGTCTTTGGATGCACTGGTGACAAGGCGTGATGGAAACGGGGAGCCCACAGTGTCACTGTGTGAAGTTCCATTGGTTCCTGGGACCGGTCAGCAGTGCTGTCTATGAGAGCCGAAGGGCGGCAGGGACCTGCCTGACAGAAGGTTCCGGTATCCTGTCACTTTCCTTGTGTGAAGTTGTCTTGTCCCTGCTCCGTCCTTTTTTGAAGTGCCTGTTGGAGCACTAGAACAGGAGGACCGAAACACTGATCTCTCTATTCTGAGTGATGTATTAGTAATTTTCTATAATTTAATCAAACCGATCACAGAACAAGATAATGATGGTATGACCTACAAAAGAGGACGTTTGGGGGCGTTAAAGGCTTTCTAGCGTAAGGTTTTACCAGACCATGGGCTTTGTGGCAAAGGAATAGATTCTGAGTTTTCTCTTACTGCAAAGAATTCCAGACCGGGCCTTGTTCTGTTGAGACATATGGGGCATCCCCCCCCCCCCCCCAAACCTTATTACTACTGTATTCTGGCTTAGTTAAAGTCCTCGAGAATCACATTTTAGAGATAGAGGTTATAAATGAAGATGCTGCGTCCTGTGTCTGATGTATTCTTTCTGTTCCCTGCTTTGCTAGGTGTAGCTTGGTAATTCATACCATCTAGGGCCAAGTGTACAAAATACTTTATGGCCAATGGTCGCTGAAATGCCTTCTGTCATATTTTATAAGAAACTAATGTGCAAAGTACAGACCTTAGAAAGAGCTAAGAGTCCTCGATGGGCTGAAGTTACTCGCTGCTTTCCCTCTTCCGTGTAGAAGCAAGTTTTGTACTTCTATCTTCTGTCTGTAAATTACATTTTTATGATATCAAAGAATGGTGTATGACTAGGTGCTAAAGCAAGGGCCTCTCAGATGACTCTTATCATACCCCCTAGGACCCACCATTGGGTTAGAAATGCTGTAGTTACAATTGTGGTAGATTCATAAAATAAAATCAGACTTTGGCTTGATACTGATCTTTAGTTGCATGGGTGCATTTTGCTGTTTATAAAAGTCAGCTTCACTGCCATGTACACACACACACACTCACAGGGAGGCTGCACTGTAGCTAATTTTGTAAAAAGTACAGTGATACACGCCTACGGCCTGAGATCAGCATGTGGCCTTTAGCTACTCTGCTTTTCACAGACTGACCTAGGGTTATATTAAATGCAGCAGATTCTGTGTGCCTAAAAAGGATATTGTTTCCAGCCGTCCCTTCCCTTCTTATTAAAAAACAACCTCCACCACTGAAGTTCCTCTGTCTCAAGGGTTCTTAAATGACCAAGGCTGAGGGTGCTCATGGCTTCCGATGTTGAGAAAAGTCCGACTTTAGCCAGGTGCTATCTGTCAGCAGGGAAGAAATGCCTGGGCCTTCTCTGGAGCTTGAGCCTGAAAAAGCAGACCCTAAAATAATCTCTCTCTCTCTGTCTCTCTCTTGTCATTTCTGCCCGGGTCAGACAAGTGGCTCGACCCCATTAGCAGTGCGGTGTGCAGGGAGAGAGAGGAGGATCCAGGCTGAGTTGTTCTGAGTGCTCTGAAGAAGTTGGGCTTCAGAGGGGACCGGAGAAGGCCAGCGAAAGACGACCGTTGGCATGATTGATCAGCAGCATTCTGCTTGTCTGAGCCTTGGAGACAGGCTACCGTACTTGTGGAGGCGATAGATTTCTCTAGAGGTATACTTCAGTTGTCTGGTAGTGTATCTTCAGTTGTCTGGTAGTGTGTTTTGAAAAGCTTTTGTTGTTCATAATGAGAGAGAGAAAATAACACGTGACTTTGCCCTCTCTTCACTGTGTCTACTGGATATGGTATGACTTCAGGGAAAACAGAGAACACACATGCTTTTTAACTTCACAGTGGATAAGTGTGTGGAGTCTGGCATCAGGCTGTTCGGAACCCAGTCCTGGTACTCACTTGCGGTGTGACCTTGGGGAAATGACTGAACTTCCCCGTCTTTGGGGTCTTCATCTCTCCGTAGTGGTAATAGTTCCTCTACCATAGGGTTAGTGTGAAGCTTGGTTGATAAATGTCAGTATTGCTATTGATAAGTATCAATAATAGATACACTCATAAAACCTTACCTAATTAGTGCCGGCTGCATAGGAAGAGCTGAAGAAATATTAGCTCTTATTATGTTTATGAAATAAATTTCCATCTGCTTAGATCGTGATTAGACTACAGGCATTTCTGACCCAGGACGTTTTGGAGATTCCAGTGTGTAAACACTTTTTTCCCCTTATCTCTCATTAGAACGATGAGTAACAATATGATACGGTAAAATTCTTTTATAAGGCTGTTAAATTAGGGCTTGACTAATACTCATTTCATAGGCCAACAGTATTACACTAGACTTTTACTATAGGAACATGTTCTCTGTTTGTGATTTGACCTGAATTATGTCTAAACTGTGTAATAATCGTATGAATTATGACTGGGTCTTACTGTAGAGTGAGGACAATAAATCCACGCTCACAGACTTACAGTGAGATTCAAATGAGAGAATAGGTATTTAATAAATGTTTATTTATTCATTTATTCAACAGTCAGTCCAGTGATTAAAATTACCCAGGGGAAATTTATATTGGTTTTTCCATGTGTTGTTTAGGTAATAGTTTAAATTTTGTACGAAGGAAGGAAAGGCAGGATCTGCTGTTTCTAATTGCAGAGAACCAGTCCAAGAGAACACATTAAATTAATTTTAAATGAAGGATTCAGGGGTGTGTGTTTGTGTGTTTGTGTGTGTGCCTATGTGTGTGTTGTATTGTGTGTGTGAGATAGATCATATCAGAGGTTACAAACTAGTGGCCTACTGATGTGTTTTGCCCTCCACAGTATGTTTAAAAACTTGAGGCCGCATTTGCAAATGGGCGGCTTCACATAAAAATCCAAATTTCTAGCTTCTTTTAAAAACTTGGACGAGCCAACAGCACGGGGCCCACCTCCCCACATGGCAGCAATCTGCTGTCGTCGGTGGCGGCTGTCTCCCTTCCCCGGGCATGTGCTCGTCAGTCTGCCACAGTTCCTACCACTCTGCTGCCACGTCCCTGTCTGCATACACACCTGCCCCCCTCCCTCATGTATATTACCTCCTGGCCCCCACGGGCATTTGGATTAGAAACTGTTTTACATTGTCCAACATTCTGTGAGCTTTTAATTCATCGTCGAGGCTAAGGTTCTGTAAACCTCATTCTATGGCTGTATTAAGAAGCAGTAGAGGGTGGGGATTAAGATCCTGGTACCAGATGCACGAGACCCGTCCTGGCTGCAGCACGTTTTAGCCGTGACCTTGGCAAGGGACTGCAGCCGTCTGCCTGTTTTCACATCCGTGCAGTGGGGGAACATTGTAAGGCTTACGGGAACTGAGTTCATACATGTTGATATGTAGGCTCACGTCTGGCACATAGTATATGCACGATATATGAGGTGTAAATTCATTTCAACTAAGGATCTCAGTAGGATTGCTCCACCTGCTGTGTAATCAATCAAAGACAACTACTGCTGCCTGTAAGTTTCTGATCACCATTCGGCAGTACAGTGATTCTCAACCCTGGCTGCACATTAGAATCCCTTGGGAGGTTAAGAAAAAGAAGACACCTGCTTCTCTCCACTGCCCCCAGCAATTTAAATTTGATGGCTCGAAATGGATCCTGAGCATGGACATTCTTAAAAAGCTGCCCAAATTACTTGAATGGATAGCCAGTGTTGAGGACCCCTGAACTGACCGGAACTTCCACTCTGGGCTGATGTCATTTCTGCCCCAAAATAAATACATGTCATGTTGAGCCTGGATGGCTTATCGATAATTTGCTTTTAAAACCCTAGCAATAACTCATTGACTCCCACTCCTCCACGTTGAAACCAGAGGCTCAGGGAGGCACCTGCCCTAGGAAGGGGGCATGGACTCCTTTCTTTTCTCGCACCCTCTCCCACCATGATCACTAGGGTTCCGCACCCGTTTTGTGACTTTGGGCAAGCCAGTGGACCTCTCTGTGCTTAGTAGCACCATCTTGTAAAATGGATACTAGATTACCCACACATTCGGTGTATGTTACATTGTTCACAAAGCATTTTCACTGATCTCATCTGCCTGTAGGCAAGCAGGAAGGACTCCTTTTCCCACCACTTGGACGGAAGTAGAAACTGAGCCACGGAGAGGAAGAAACTAGCTTGAGGTCACCAGTGTCAGCACTGTGAAGGGCTGGACCATCTGCTGGTCTCCCAGGGCCTGCTGTGTCTCTGAGGACTTTGGAACCTTCTTGGGGCCCCGCATGTGGAGGACATGCCTTTGCCGCCTGTACTCCTTTCAGAGGCTCTCCATTATAGGAGGGACCCTTAGGTGCTGATGGAGTGTGTTGCTCTGTGTTTCATGAGAACTTGTGCCACCAATTATATACTTCTTTCCTCAAAGATTTATTTTGACCTCAGACTCAGCTGAGAGTAAGGGAATGAGAGAGACACATGCAGTGACGCTTTCTGGGGTCTGTATTACGTGCTCCATATGGAGAACACTGCTTTCGTGTAATGGCCTAGAATTATAGTTGTCTTCTAATCTGTGCTTGTTTGGCCCCACTTGTTAACCCAACAGTCCTCTCCAGAGCATGAAACACAGCTGTATTTGGAAGGAAACAAAGTGTGGGACACCCTCTGCTTCAGGAAATGTTCCTGAAATGTGCTACACGATTTTTTCCCTTCTAGGGGAAAGCAAACCTCGAATAGTCACGTACTGGGTTTTAATCTGACCTTAAGAAAGAGGGGAACCAAATTATAGTAAGCTGCTTTGTGACATCACTCGGAAGAGAGAAATGTCACTATCTAGAAGTGGGATTTGGATTGGCTGGACCACGAGATCATATTTAGAAGTGTCAGTAGCTACTCAATGGCTACTTGCTGATAGGTGAGAAAATATATACCCCCCCAAAAGAAGAAGAAGAAGAAGTACTAGTATTTTAAATATGCTTAAGTGTACTCCATGAGACCAAAACCATAGAAATCAGAGATACAAATTCTTATTCATTTATTTTTAAAAGTCTGTATTGGCTCTTAATGGCAAACATAGTGCATGTTTAGTATAAATAATGAAAACTATGTAGAAATGTTTAAAGTAAAACGTGAAAGCCCCCTTTCCCAGCTTCCATCCTCAGACATAACCACATTCGTAGACAACAAGCAGAAAGATAACAAGCAACATTTAAAATTCAGCCTTCATTCAAAAAAAATGGATGCATTTCAGCGGAGTTGGCTGAGTTAATGCAAGTACTGAATTCAGAACAAGGGTGGCAATGCTGGTCTTGTAAACTGATTAGATCACATCTGTACGATGAATGCCAGATTGGGTGCCCTGATTTAAAGGGGGAAATTGATAAACTGCTCACCAGAAGGGAGGCAACTAGAAGCGAGGAGGCTCCTGAAATCATCGTCAGAGGAATTAATGATTGCGACAATTGGGAGTTCTGAGTTTGAAGCTAAAAGTGAAGAGAGAGAACAGTCATGCCTGGTGACTACATTCAAATATATGAAGTTCTGTCAAGTGATAAAGGGAGTAAACTTACTCTGAATTGTCATTTCTCCTAAATTTGCAGCTTGTGTCTGATAACTCATGATTGATTCATTCATTCATTCAGTAGTAACTGAGGGTTACTCTACCAGGGACTAGGGATCAGTGGAGTTGAATAGAGCATGGCCCCTACTTGTGAGGGGCTCGAGCCAAGGAGGCAGAGAAAGAGATGGAAACAAATAATTAAAATTTGGCTTTAAAGTTATTTTCATAGATTTCTGAAATGCTGAGCAGAAAACAGGGTCTAGGAACAAGAGGGTAGAAGTTACAGGGAAGATAATTGATTTTTTTTTTTTAAAAGATAAGGAACTATTGAATAAATACAACTGTGGAAAAACTGAAACAGACGTTCTTGTGTTTAAAAAGAAGCTGGTTCTGCCACCTGGCAGAGTGATTTTCTAAGGACTTCAGGTAAAGAGGGTTGGTATGGGAGGAGACACGTTGAACTCTGAAATCATTTACCATTGTGAAAAATAATTCTATAAAGCAGATGCTGCTTTGCTTGGTTTTTGTCACAGAGTCAATATCTGTTCCTCCAACAGAGGGAAACATCTCTGGGTATAGCGAACCAAAAGCCTTTTCACAGAATAAGAGTATATATATGTCAACATGCGCAGTGTCGTACTAGCCCAGCGAGGACATGATCTGCTGACAGTTGTGGTCCCTACTGGGTGCTCCTTCGTTAAGAAAAAGTTTTGAGCATTTACCTGCCTGGTAGAAATTGTAGAGAAGGCAGTCTCTGCTGACAGTTCTTTCAAATGTTGACAGAAAACAATCAGAGGATAAGCACAAATCAATATGCTAAGAAGTGCACGACGATATAATATGAATTAGATGTGTAAATGTTCGAGGAAACTGGGAGTGAGAGTGATGGGGAAAACATTCCTGGAGAGAAGCGGTACTTCAAACGTCCTCGAGGAAGGGATGCATTTAGATCTTGAGAAGAGAGAACATTCCAAGCAGAAGAAATGGCATTAGCCAAAAGAGGTTGAAATAAGCCAAAAGTATGTGGGAGACACTAAGAGAAGAAACTTAGCTGAATCAGAAGGATTATATTGGTGGTGGAAGGATAGGAGGTAGGAAAAATGTAGTAGGAGCTGGTCCAGATGATAAGGGATTACGATTACTAAATTTTGTAGTTTGGATACAATACAAAATCAACTGTGAAATGTTGTAGTTTCTTTTTGTGGTCATAAAGGAGACAGAGAGTGATGGCCTAAAGGGTGGAGGGGGGAGGGAGTCTTTTTAAGTAGGAAGGGTGTTGAAAAACCAAAATAGATGAATGACCCAGATGCCACCTTGAAGATATCTCTGGAGGAGACCTGCCAGAGATGGGCTTCTGGGGCCAGTGCTCAGGGGTGCAGGAGCAAGGTGCCTCTTGCTCCTTCCTCACCTCTTTGGTTTTTCCTGGCAAGCAGAGCTCTAATGCGTGCCTCCCTTTGAAGGTCATAAACTAGGTGCTATTTCCAAAAAATAACACAGCTAACATTTATACACAGGTAATGAAGCATAATGGTAAAAGGGACATCTGTAAACCGACTGCCCAATCTAACACATTTCAACACTATCAAACTTCTAAGGTACTCTTCTCCTGCTGCCTGTTCCCATTACCCTAAATCTTCTGTTTATCATTCCCCTCGCTTTACCCTATTTGGGTTAGCTTGTCTTTGGGATTTGTAAAAATGGTAGCACATGGCATGCATTCTGCACCTTGGTTTTTCACTCAACAGTTATCTTGGTGAGTTTTAGCCACACTGATGCTCATAGTTGGTGTCCCTGTCCCTGCTCTCGATAAGACACTGATGAAACACACCACAATGGACGTATGGTTCGTGTCTCCTTCTTGCTGTGAGGAACAGTGCTGCTGTGCCCATGCCCAGCAAATCACTTTGTCTGGAGGGACTGTCAAGTTCAAGGTGTAGGATATGGGTCTTCCAAAATTCTAATCCATGCTTGCAAGCTTGAATTTTATCAGTGGCTACCAATACTGTCCATCTTTTCTTAAAGCGTCAGCCTTACTTCGTTTGTTTCCAAACGAGAGTGTGCCACATTTCCAAGAGAGAGATACCCAAATTTGAGTGACCCTAGTTGAGCCGTTGTTCTTTCATTAGAAGTGATGTTCCCTGAAGAGTGGCTGGTTCAGCTCCCGACTGAAGCCCGGGTTTACTTTTCCTTGCGATAGCCATCACACTTCAGTAATGGTAGAAGTGCTTCATGGACACTTTTCATTATATCATATGAAAAAGATGTTTACTCAGGGTCAGCCTTTATTTATTTATTTTTAAGCACAATTTTTAAAAAGATTTTATTTACTTGACAGAAACAGAGAGGGCACAATTAGGCGGAGCAGCAGGCAGAGGTCAAGGGAGAAGGAGGCTCCCTGCTGTGCAGAGAGCCTGATGAGGGTCCTGGGACGACGCTTAACCAACTGAGCCACGCAGGTACCCTGGGGGTCAGTCTTTAATAAAATTAATAGTTTTTAATCGCTGCCTCATCAGACAGACAGGTTTGCTTACTTTGAGGAGGTGGTGTGCATGTGTTTTACTGAGTTTGTGGCAGTGAGGAGCACAGTGATGCTAGGATGTTTTGGTACCACTGCCTTGATTCAAGCTAAGGTGCCAGCATTTTACCCGTCGTTGCTTTTGTATCATCATTACAAATGTCTATAGAGTGAAGACGGCAAATTTTCATGAATTATTATGAAAACAGTTCTGGTCTTGAGGATACTTCAAAGGGCCTCAGAGACCAGTAGGGATTTGCAGACCACACTTCCAGAACCAGTATCTAAGCTGTCTCCACAGGAATGGAAATGCAAGTCTTGGTGTTTGTCTTTCTTCAGCTTTAGTTGGTAATGTTCTAATGCAGAACCCAGAAGACAGAGAGCCCGGATTTCAGACTATTGTTCTGTCTGCAAATGGGAATGCAAATATGTATTTTGCTGTAGTATAGATCTATTTGTTCTGAAATAAAAGTAATGTTTTAAATAAACTTAGCTGTTAGTATTTTTCTTCCTCACACAGGCATATATCTAACATCACAGATCTGTGAAGACGCTTGATGCTTACCCTGTGACTTCCTGGTGTCCCTGTTAGGGAAGGAGAGCACTCCACTGGGTGCCTCGGGTTAGGGAGTCTTACTGTGGAGAGGGCGTGGCTGCCTCCGGCAGATGGCCACAGGTTTGGGGCCTGGGCAACTGGGAGTATTTCTGGGCTTCTAGTGTTCTCTTTCTCTGGGCTGCTGCCCTCACCAACCGTTAACCTCCTCACCCAAGACAGAGAGAGCTGAGTGGGATCCTTGGTGCCGTGCTCTGCCTTTCCTCCTGCATCAAGCCCATCACCCAGACTGTTGACTCTCCTGTTGGTGTATTTCTGGAATTTTTCATGCCTGCTCCATGCCACTGCTGTAGTTTACACTCCTATTTTCTCCTGTAAGGATTCATATTCTTTTGTTGTTATTGTTGTTCATATTCTTTTTAAAAAATTTTTTTTAATTTTAATTAAAAAAAATTTTTTTTTAAGGATTCTTATTTTTTTTTATCTTCTTTTTGCCTCAGTGTCCTGTCCCCTTCCCTGTCCCCTGGCCTCTATGTAGCCCTGTGTTCACACTGCTACCACAGTGGGCTTTCCAAAACACTCATGCATGTATTGAGGATCTTTTAGACATCGCCTCAAAGGGTCAAGCTTGCTCTTCTTAGCAGAGTATAGAAAGTGCTTCATCATCTGAGCCTCCCTTTTTTTTTTTTTTTTTTTTTGGCCCTGCCATATACCCTTTGTTTCTTTCGTACCGAATTCTCTAGTTTACAGAACTCCGTGTTTATATTTCATTATTTTGGAATTCTTTTTTTCTGTTTCGGGGATGTCTTCAACCCATCAGATTTGCACGATTACCATCTGCTTATCCATTACCATTCAGTTTAAAGGGAAGCCTTCCCTGCTTCCCTCGTCCCCGACTGTCGTCCCATCCACCAGGCAGAATGAGGCAACCCCTCCACTGGCTCCCAGCGGTCCCTCATAAGACCTCCCATGCCACACGGTAGCTCCTTCTTCCTCTGTGTCCTGACTGTCCGTGACCTTTCTAAGGGCATGGACTCTTCCTTATTCATTTTTGTACATTCTTGCCTGTAACAGTACCCGAGATATAGTAAGTGGTCAAATATTGTTGAATAAATGAATGAAGGAAGGACAGGAAGAATGGGTCACAGGATCAAAGAAATAGGCCGAGTCCCATAAACATTGTTGAACGAATTGAATGAGTTGAACAAATGAAGTTCAGAGTGGGTCCCAGAGTCAAAGGGTACATTTTAGGGGTAGAAGGCACTTTGGAGAACTTCTCCTGTTGTCATTGTCTCTCAGAAATGAGAGCATGATTTGCCTAAACTGTCGAGCTGGGCCGGGTGGGAGGTGATGAGCAGTGCCACAGACATTCACATGGATGTGGCCTAGAGATGCCTCGGGAAAGTCATGTGCTTCCGGAGGAGACTTGCCGAGGAGAGCAGAGGCCATGGCCTGCACCACAGGGGGATACCACAGTCTAAGTGCAGAGAGAACTTTGTGGTTGGAAGTCTGTGGCACATTCCAGACTGTAGAGTCTCCCCTCAGCTATTGGCTGGTGCTCGCTCTCTGTCCTCAAACTGTGCCAAGACTGTAAGATTTTCCTGATGACTGGGCATATTCTACATCTGGATTCCATGGTCAGAACAACCAGAAGTTTCCTGCCCTCTTTGGTTGAGGTGATTATGATATAGAGCTGGGGAGCAGTATCAACAATTTTGAGGTAAGCCCTACCATTTAAAATCGAATGTTCTCTCATCTGAAATTTCTAGGAGGTTGGGAGGGAGGGTAAGGGGACAGACACTATTATTCACCTAGTGCCAACTCTGTCCCAGGTGCTTTACTTACCTAATTCTGATTTACTTTCACAATAAGTCTGTGAAATAATAGATATTAGTATCCTATTCTATAAAGGAGAGAATAGGCCCGTGGATGGATGTCAGGTGGGTTTGTTAGGAAGCAGAGTGGGAATGTCTGGTGTCTAAGCTTGTGCCTTTTCTGTCTTGTCACGTTGCTTCAGCTTCTAGAAATTAAAAAAAATATTTTCTTTATTTATTTGACACAGAGGGAGAGATCACAAGTAGGCAGAGAGGCAGGCAGAGAGAGGGGGAAGCAGGCTCCCTGCTAAGCAGAGAGCCCGATGCGGGGCTCGATCCCAGGACCTTGAAATCATGACCTGAGCCGAAGGCAGAGGCTTAACCCACTGAGCCACCCAGGTGCCCCTAGAAATGTTTTGCTCTGCAGAACCTATTGTGGTCTTATTTTATTCATTTGATGAATTCTTGAAGTTGGCATTTATTTTATGTACTTAAAAGGCAGAAAGTCTCTAGTTTGCTAGTTTAATGTTGTCTCTGCTTTGCAGTTTACAAATGCTTTGCCATCTCTGCAGGACCACGAGGTACAGGAGAAGCAGTAGGTGTTATCACCCCGCTTTACAGATGAGGGATGCAGTGATGGAAGGCAGAACGTTCTGCATCTATCTGATTCATCGCCATATTCCTAACACCTGCTCTGCGGGTTAGTGTTTAGTGAGCTCTTTGGTTTTTGTTTATTAAACATGAGGAGTTATATAGCTGGCAAGTTCCAAATTCAGACGGGAATCCAGGTCCCAAGTCTGAAGTCCCAGCTCTTTCTGCTGCTAAACCATTCTGCTTTTCCTGGAGCCCTCATCTGCAGGACTTGGGAACCCTCTAGTAGGGCTGTCTGGTGGATTCCCACCAATCTAAATGAATACAGGTGGCCTCTTAGAAGAAGCTCTCTTGTTCTTATTTCTCTTCCTTTAAATACCTCAACATAGGACTTTAAGTAATTTCTTGTCCACCTGCCACTTCCCCGTACAATGACTTGAAAAGGACTGATTATCCAATAATAGACTCATAGATGGTTCACAGCAGGAGGATTCCTGAGATCATTTAATATGGTATTTTTCAAAACTTAAAAAAAATAGTGGAATCCTTGTCTTTAAGGGGAGCTCCAGTCTAGAGACAAGAGCAAAGCCAGGTTGTGCTGCTTAGATGTGTGCTAAGGTGGGAGATGGGGTGGGTCCGTGGTCCTGTGTCCTTCCCTAGAGTTCTCGCCTTCCTTGACGGTATGGTTTAGACATCACTGATCTATTCTTACCCCTTGTTGTAATCTGAAGAAACTGAGGTACAGAGGTGCTTCGTGATTCACGGAGGTGGTTGGATTAAGATGATGATGATGAAGCTTGTCGCCATGTATCTGAAGGTCCAATATTGTTTTCAACACTGTTCTGCTTTTATTATAAAGAAAAAGCAACGTACCTCTTCTTTCGAGTTGTGGGGTCAGCAGACTCTGACCTGTTTTTGTGTGGCCCTCTGAGCTAAGAAAATGGTTCTTACATTTTTTAAACAATCGTTAAGACAAAAAAGCAACGGCAACAACGAGAAACAAAGACTATGGGACAGAGAACGTATCCGTCCTTTTATAAAGCCTAAAATATTTGCGGTCTGTCCGTTCACAGAAGAAGATTGCCGACCCTGCTTTATTGGATTCACTGCTGCTGACATTAATGTGGAAATACCAAAAGAATTTGGCTTTCTCTAAGTAACGTCAAAACATGTAAATTTAAAAACAAAGCCTGATTAATTGCGCATATTTATATCAAAACGCTTTTCAAACTTGTATTCCTCGAATAGACTTCTTTAAATTGTCCAACACATTTTCATCCTTCTTTTCAAATACCGGGTTTTGATGGAGGAGAGACTAGTAACTGAGTTCAAGTACACAGGAAATACGGCAGCCTGAGGGCTGCCTATAGTTGAAAGTTCTAGAAAATGAGAAGAAAGTGATGTGCACATTTAAATACAAAATTAAGGCATTTTATAGGACACCCCCCCCCCCAAAAAAGGTTCAGAAGAAGAGGAACAGGAGTATGAGTGATACGAACCCCTCCTGGTCACTTTGGGGCCATACCTATGCCTGTCAGAGGGATTTTTATAGTCTTGAACCTCTACCTTGGAGTTGAGCCCCTGTTTGTTTGTTTCTTAATTTTTTGTTATTTTTAAATTTTTTTATTTTTTTAATTTAAATTCAGTGAGCCAACATTCAATACATCATTACTTTTTGATGTAATGTTCCTTTTGAAGCAGGGATCTGTAGAGCACATTTCCCAACCTCATCTTTATCACTTGATGCATTTCCCGGAAGCATCTGAGCTTTGTTGGAAAGTGGAATGGATGTTTTCTCTTGTGGAACATCACTCATGGGGATAGATGGCTAGAAAGCCGTTGAAAATGAAAGCCAGGTCTTTCGAGTAAAAGATCTAGGGAAGATTTCTTGGTGAAACCCCAAGTGGACATGCCTGTGGAAAGCTCTCACCCCTGGGAGTCTTCAAAGAGAATTAAGTAGGTAAAGCCATAGGACCCCCAGTTGTTGAGGTGAGGGTCATCTAGCAGCAGGGGACCCTTGGAATTGCCCTAGTTTGTTGGTTGTTTGCGATATTTGTTGTTTTTATTGTCTTTGACCCTCCATCGTTCACTTCTTGTGCGTGTGTGCCAGAAGGTGGGCAGGGGGAGTAACAGGAGACAACAGTTAAGAATACATTTGACCACTTGACAGCCACCATGGCACGAAGCCTGGTCAGAGTAAAGGTTAAAATTGTTGGCCTAAGTCAGTGTTTAAAGTTAACTTTGAGTTAGGGTTGTCCTTGTAATCAATGTCATGGATTCTCGTGGTTAATTAAAAAGAAAGAAAGAAAGGAAGGAAGATCTCTCCCAATTCATTTTACCAATATCCTTTTGTGAATATAGGGGTGGGGGAGGGCTTGGGAGCTGCTTTCTCTGCAGTTTTTGTTTTGTATGTATTTAAAGACTAAATAAAAAGCAATTCCATCTCCTCTCCTTTGGTAAATCTCTCTTCCCCAAAGGCCCATTTTCTCCCAGTGTAGACATACATTTTTAGTAAATAAAGGACTTACTGTGTGAACTTTTCCTTTGGCAGGCAGAATGATTATGAGCATAATCTGTTTCATTACAAGGTACGTGATGTCAAAGCTTGGCAAATGTGCCCTCGAAGAAATGTATCATTTTATGTATAAGCTGAGATTTCAATAAATAGCCATTTATCTCTCTATAGAGTGCTGTTCAGAGACGACAGAGCGCATTATTATGTTATTAGGGCTTTTTTTTGTAGTAATGTTCTTTTTTGATCTATTAAGAATTTCCTGGTGATTTCAGTAGTTTGGTAATATATTGTTCATCTTATAACAGGTATTGGTAATGTTGGGATGAAAACATTTATACAAGAGGATATAAAAGTCAAGGAAGCAGATAATCGACCGATTTATCAGCCTTAACAGACAATTTTTCTGATAAGGCCATGGTAGCCATAGTAAATTTACTTCTGATGGCTTGAGGGGACAGATTCTGGATGTTTTTTGTAACACGGAGGCGCGTGGAAGGGTGAAGGAGCAACAGAATCAGTCCGTGGGCTGACCAGTAGTGTTTTGGTCTCTGCGTTGACCTTTCGGCAATGGATTCGTGCCATATTTTGAACTGTCCCTTTCTTCCTAATTTGCCACAACGTACATGGTGATGAGTATATTTCTTAGTCTGGAGATTTTGAAGTTGCCCTAGTAATAGACGCCTTCTCTTACCTAATGTCGTTCGTTCTCAAAATCTTTCATTTGTACAAAATTTGGTTAAAATCTGGAGGTAGGTAAAAATAACCCAACTGTCTGCTCACGGTCCCTGCAACCTCAGAGGACTTCACACCGAGCAGCAGGGCGGTCCGTTTTGTGCAGTAATAGCCAGCTTGGACAAAAGCTACAGCCCTAACCAAGGCCATAGTTTAAAATCTGGAGGTGAGCAAATCCAGAAAAAAAAAAAAGTCTCAGGCCTACGTGTATGTTAGTTTCCGCGGCTGCCGTAATGAGGTATCATGAACTGGGTGGCTACAGAAATTTATTGTCTCATGGTGCTAGAGGCTAGAAGTCCGAGGTCAAGGTGATGACAGAGACACAGGGAGGACACAGGAAGGACCTGTTCCAGGCCTCTCTCTTCCTTGGCGGTGACAATGTCCCTCCAGTCTTCACTGCGCGCATGTCCGTCTCTGAGTCCACGTTTCCCCTTTTTGTAAGGACACCAGTCGTAAGAGATTAGCCTACTATAATGACCTCATCTTAACTTGATCATCGGCAAAGGCCATCCTCCCAAAGAAGGTCACAGTCCCAGGTCCTGGCAGTTGGGACTTCACCGGCTTTTCGCAGGGCCACAATTCAAGGCTTGACACGAGGTTTCATCTGTAGTTTGCACACAGTGTTAGTAAGCCAGGTGGTTGTTACCACAACGATGCCAGACAGTCACGTTTAGAAGGAAGGGACTCATCTCTGAGGGCGTATGTGTTTTGAAATCCCAGCAAAATAAAATTTAAAATGTTGATTACTTGAAGTTCCTGGGGTACTTTTTGGTTACCTGGATAATTACTTTTTTGTCAAGCTACTCGTTCTCTTAGATTTCCTGAAGATTTGGGTTTGAATCTCGCTTTGTCACTCATTAGGTGTGTATGTTAGGTAAGCCATTAACCTGTGGAATCTTGGTTTCCTGGTCTGTAGAATGAAGAGACTGTGGTCTACCGCATAAAATCACGTAAGGCTCACATTTGCTGACAAATAATCAGGCATCTGCTAAAGCACCCTGTATATTTGTAGTGTTTGATGCATGGTGGTTCATTCATTCAACAAATGTTTGTTGGGAGGCTTCTGTGTTCCAAGGCTGGTTCTAGAATTCTCTTGTTCCCTTCATGACGATTGCACCATGATTTAGTAGTAGAAGTACTGGCCTTTGGAGTGAGACATCTGAGCTCAAGTCCTGTCTGTGTTGGTAAATCAGCCGTAGGGGACCATGGGCTAATCACTGGCCCTTCTAGACCTCTGCCTAGAGACTAGCCATATGGACTAAATCTCCAAGGCTTTTCCATCTCTAATTCAGACAGACACAAAATCCAAATTTATCAGATGGAGTTCTTAGTCTCTTACAGGTCCATGGTGCAGTCTGGGGAAGTTACCCTCTGTGATTTAGCTTTTCTTTCTGACGTGGGGGCAAGAGGACTAGTACTCTCTGTTTTCTGATAGTGATGATAGTAACAAGGGTAGCCACCCTTTACTGAGCTCTTGACACTGGGCTAGGTACTTCTCATAGATCCTTGCTTCCCCACATAGGGTGCGTGTTTCTCCAGAGTGGGTGGGAATCCAGAGAGACGTGGTGCATCCCTGCAGAGAAGAAATTTTCCTTGGAGGCTTGTGAGCTACACCGCTGTAGTATTTAGTAAGAACAAGCACAGCCACAGTATAGAGCAGAATACGGGATTCACTTGAAATGCTGAGCCAAGAGTCGAAAGAAATTTGGGGTCTCCTGGAGGGGACTTCAGCTTCATCATTTCCCTGGGCGGTTGTTCTGTGTTCTTGGCCGCTAGGGAGACTGGTGCAAAAGTTTGCAAAACACACTCTTTTCCCTATTTCATGTTTGACTCACATGAGAAAAATAGGATTATCACTTGTAATTTTGAAAACCGTTCTCATTTTCAGTACTGACAAGTGCTGCCTTTCTGACTGTTAAGCACATTCTTTCTCCTCATTCATACGTTTGACAAAGAGTTAACTGAGCACCTACTCCGTGCTCCGTACCATTCTAAGTGATGAGCACACGGCAGCGAACAGAATGAAGCCTGCTGTCTCGTGGAGCTTTTATTCTAATAAACAGTGATGTTGGACGGGAGACCCGAGGAACGAAAGGAGTCAGCCCTGAGGCTAATTGGGGGAAATTTGCTATTTATTTATTATTTATTAGCAAGGCAGAGCAGTAGGAGATGAGGTGTGATATAGATTTCTAAAAGCTTACTGCGGCTGCTGGCTGAGCAGAGGGGGCAAGAACCGGAAGTAAGGAGACCCACTGGAAGGACACTGCCATAGTCCCGGTGAGGGATGGCAGTGCTGTACGTCAGGGTGGGAACGGTAGACATGCTGAGAAGTGGCAAGATTGGGGATGTATATGGAACGTAGAACCGACAGAATCTGCAAATGAATTTGATGACGGGTGTAAGAGAAAGGGAAGAGTCAAGGCAGGCTGCGGGGTTTTTGTTCAAAGCAATCATGGGGATAGAGGAGTTGCCGTTTGTGTTGAGATGGGCAGGGTTTTTTTTTTCTTTGTTTTTTAAAGATTTTATGTATTTATTTGCCAGAGAGAGAGAGAGAGAAAGAGAGAGAGAGAGAGAACATAAGCAGGGGGAGGCAGAGGGAGGAGGAGGCTCCCCACTGAGCAGAGAGCCTGATGCTGGACTTGATCCCAGGACGCTGGGATCATGACCTGAGCCAAAGGCAGATGCTTAACCTACTGAGCCACCCGGGTGTCCCCAGAGATGGGCAGTTTGATGGAGGAGGTTGGGTAGCTCCTGGGTCACTGGAAGATCTGGCAACTTTATATAAGGATACTGAAACCCACTCAGATACTGTTGGCACCTCCCTTTGAAGATAAGGAGTGATGTGTTCATTTGTGTTACCTTTGTTTCACTCGTGGACATTTACAACAATACTTAGAAAATACTGCTGTGTGCAAGATGTGCGGCTTGACCCAGGGGGCCTCTTGGTGCTCTCTCAGTCTATGGGCTCTTACCCTCTCCAGACTTCCTCCCATTTTCCTTGTGCCCTCATGGCACCTTTTCCCCGGCTGCACTGGTGACAGGAGTCTGGTTGTCTTCTCTACCCTGGCAGTTTTAAATAACTACCTGTTCTTAACTTTTCCTCTTGGCATTGCTGGCAGCAGTTGGGTACCCTGGGCATTGCATTATTTTGCTAACTGTGATCCCTGAGGTTCTGGCCCAAGGGCCAGTTGCCCACCCATGTGTTTTACTCATACCATGGTCTTGGACCCCCGAACCTTTAAGAGGTCTCTTAGTGTGGGGGACGTGCTGAAACTCTCAGGCTTCAAAGGGACAGTGTAAAAATTGGCAGGTTAGGACCGGCCTAAATGAGGGTATGTTTTCTGCTTCAGATCATCAGATTGGTTCAGAATAGCCTGATGTGCAGCGTGCCAGACCTTTATTAAACATTACAGAGGTCACCATTCTTGTCTTCCTAGTGCCTCTTCCCTTTTTTTCTTCTGTCACTCACGTTAAGCCAATTGTAGAAGCTTCCTTCTGGCTTCCATGTTAAGTCCAGAGAGCGGAACCTGACATCCAGCGGGCTCATCCGAGGGGAAGGACCTTTCTCTAGGTGGTAGGTGATTAAAAGTGAAAACCCAGAACCTGTGCAGCCAGGTTTTCAGCCTCCAGGGGAAGGTGGCCTCAGAGGAGGAGACTAACCTCTGAGAAAGAGACGAGAAGCAATGAGAGAGAGAGCGCGTGCGCGTGCGCGTGAGCTCTGATGTTGACATTCTCCCAGATGCTAGCTCCATTGGGTCCCTCTCTGGGTTTGGTACAGGGGCTGAGAGTCTCACCTGTCACTTCATGCAGTGCTAGTGGTCACTACAACCACAACGACCCTGATCCTCTGGGCAGAGCATCAAGCAGGAATACAAAAATGACCCAACTCGTGGTCCCACCTCAGGCATTCATAATCTAAAATGGTCTGATTTCAAAAGGAGTGGGTACGATAAGAAAATTGGTAAAAATCTGCCCTTTAACAAATCAGTAGATGGTCTGTTTCTGAAATGTGAAGAATTAAGAATATAAAAACCGTTCTATGAGGTTAGTTTCGCTAACGCATGTCACCCAAATATTAGCTGAGTCCGTGACAGGGCTATTTGCTGTCTGATGGTTTCATAAGAGCAAGCCGTCCCCTATGTGAATTTCTGGTGTCATCTGCTAAAATCATCTTCATCCCTTCAAGCTCCATTTCCAAAGCACCATTGGGGTTGTTTTATGCTCGCTTTGTGCTTTGGGTGCTTGGGCAGCCCTCGCTCCCTGATGATTACAAGCCTTTGGGCAAGAGCCTGCTATACCCTGAGGTTCCCAGTTGCAGAGAACAGCTCCTTGAACAGAGTAGATGCTCAGGAAATGTTTGTAGAATTAAGTCAGCTATTAGCTTTGGCTCTGTTCGTAGCTTCTATACAGAGCTCCTCAAACTACTTTTTTTACACACCACTTTTGTATAAAATTGCATGGGAAAGTTGGTTGTATGATTTGAGGTTGGTATTACAGGTCCAAGTGATTAACAGCACTAGGGATACGTGACCTTAAAATTAAATATAGATATTTAGCTATCGATGTGTGCTGGCTGGAAAGGAAGGGCCCTTGGAAGATTCTTAGATGAAAATGAGCCAGACGGTTAGTTGGTAGGTACCAGTGAACACACCTGTTACCACAAGAAGGTGTTGACTGCCAGAGGACTGACTCTGAGTCAACGCCATCCCAGGCGAATTCTGAGAATTTAAACCTTGTACTCTTCAAACGCTGCTGGTTAGATTCGCAATGGACCAACTGGTGGGATGGGTTCAGGGTAGATTTAGAAACGGGGCTTTTAGATTTCCATCTCCACTTACTTTAACCTCAGCCAAAAGGCATGAAAATTAATAGGTGTCTCTTTTTTGCATTTTCCCCCCTCTTTTCGTCCCCTTCTTTCTGGTCGAGGATTGATTTGAGTATTTGTCCAATTAAATGCATCTGATTAAAAACTGTCAAACTGAAAAGGAAGTGAGCTGAAAAAAAAATGCAGCAGGAGTTGTGAATATCGAGTTACCGATTTTCTGCTTGAGAACTGAATTATAAATAAATGTGTTAGGTAGTGGAATTTTGTTTTGTTTTCCCCAAAGGAGAAATATTCACCACATGGAAACAAAATTTATTCAGCATATTTTCGTTCTGTAATTGTACCATTTCTATTCTTAATTCTTTGAGTTTATGATTTAAAGTGAAAAACACCCAAACAGACTGTTGTGTAAAATTGACAGGAATGAGTGTGAACCTGGCTGTCAGAGACATAGGTTGTTGTAAAATTAGCAATGGAAATAGCTTCCTATTCTGGAGGTTAAAAATAATGTATTTAGAAGGAAGTTATTTACATTGGCCGTTTGGAGGCTTCCCCCGGAGCCTTAGTAGGGAAAGCTGTGAACTGCACAGTCGGTGTGCGCAGGAAGTGTTTCCGGGACCGCCGGCGGCGTGTGGGGTGCTCAGCTGTGAGGGGCCATGATGCCGAGCCCATGACAGACAGGAAAATGGAGCTGTCTCGCTGCCCAGGGGCTTTTCGAAGGGTGAAAGGAGTCAAAAGCCAAGCCCAACTTGTTTCAAAAGTGTGTGGTGTCCCACAAAGTGTAGGGATGCTTCTCCAAGTGAGACCATCTTTCCTCTAGAAGGTACTAGAAGTTCCTGCCCACCCCACCAAAGGGGAGCTCCCTGCAGCTGGACCAGTGCAGCCTTCAAGGACATCTCCTGCTGGAAATCGGATGTGAAATACAGAGCAGCCCAGCAGGGGGAAGAGAATTCGTATTTGTGGGAGAAAAGCCTCGTTGCTGCTGTTTTGTGAACTGAGAGAGTGTGTGTTTGAGCCTCTTAGGATGGTTTGCAACCTGTGCCCGTCTCTGCTTCTCTTGCATTCATTTCTCTGAACACCTCCCCCACTTTTTGCTTGACTTCAGGTGATGCCAAAATAATTTAAAAAATGTTTCTCTTCGGGTTTCTGGTCTAGCTCCTCCTAGGCCGTGCATTAGCATTATTTGGTCATTTATTACTTGAATAACTTCAATTTTAGTAGCAGCGTCTTCAGGAAGGCAATTAATAGAGTATTATCAGTTTTAAATGGACCGGAGTTTCCTTGCAGCCCAGAAGAGAGTGTCTCTCGGCCATGTCCACAAAGAACCGAGGATTCGATGGTTGAGAAATATCCAGGTATTTCAGAGGATGGAAACTGGTCTGTTTAAAGAAATGCTTTGTTTGCCTGTTTGGAGCTTCTGTTTTTGAAAGAATTGGGAACGTTGCCAGAAATGTAGGTATCGGCTGTTTGTCTCCTCCGAGAGGTTGGGATCTCCTTATCACTGTTTGATAGGATTAGAGCCTGAATGGCCGACTCCAGCTTTTGATGCTCTCACCACCTCAGAACTTTTGGAAGGGGAATGTTCTTGCTCACGGAGGCTGTGGCGGGGGTAGGAAATTCAGCTTTGTCTTTGGGGCTTTGCCCCGTTGATGTGCTGAATCCTTGAGGCATGTGAATCAGTTTTTGACCAGGGCAACAAAGAAGCTGCAGGGAGGGAATGGAGAGATTAGAGTATGGGAATAATGGATACTTACCTCTTAATGGTGTATCTCAAGATAAGGGCTGAATACCGTCCTTATCTATGGGAATTCTCTTGGTCCCCTCTGTTTCAAGAGAGTGGAAGGATGCATGACCGGGCTGGGAGGGCCGCTGCTCCAAGTTCACCAGAAGTTGCTATTCAGGGGCATCTGGCAGATGGCTCAGTGAGGCTGTGCAGAGAAGCACTGGCCAGGTGTTGTGAGATTTGGGTTCTTGATTCTAGTATTAGCAGTAGGTAGCCATGTGTCTTTGTTCCCAGCAGGTAGCCCCTCAGAGTATTTAACAGTCTCCGTGAAATGACAAGCCTTGGCCAAGTGGTTATGATTTTTTGTGGTTCTAAAAACCCTGGCTTTATGTACCTTGTTCTCCGGCACTTACCACATTGGTTCTAGACCAGTCTTGACTCTCTGGAGCTACTCTCGTATGACAAAACTATAACCCAGAACTATTTACTTTTGAATCATTTATTTTCCTATGTTCTTTGAGTGAGTGTCAATAAAGATCAGAGAAAGAGACTCTTGGAGGAGATAGTCACCTGTTCTTAGTGTAGTGATTTTTAAATCCTTTACTTTTCTTACTATTTACAGGACAGTTCCCATGTGATTTTTCTGAAGGATGGGATATTTAAACTGAAATCAGGAAAGGTGGTTTGCCAAAGGAACTTGAAATTAGCCCTCTTGTTGAAATTGATGTTGACTGCTTGGTGTTTGGTAAAAAGCATCTCTTCGGGAAGCCACTGGGAGACGAGTAGTTCAGGGTCCTGCCGGTTGGAGCAAAGATGAAAAATGTTGAAATCGAGTGGGAAGAAGGAAATGTGGCAAATCACAAGGAACCAGACTGTTTTTAACAGAGAAAATTCAATTTAATCTGCCTTTTTCCAGCAAATTCCATTTGATATTTTACATTTTCTTGATAATTTAATAAAGCACCTCAGGAAGGAGTTGCAGAACTTTAGCTTAGGGAAAGAGAATTTGTCATTTGTGACATTTCTTCTCTAAATAGCACGGGAAGATCAATGTATTAGCTTGTAGCTCATGCATTACTAGTTCTAGCTACTTCTGTTCAGAAAAGAAACAGCATGTTATAGAGCAAAACTTGGCACAATGCGGAGTTTGGGCTCAGTCCCTGAACGTTCATTGAACTCTCCTGGGTCCACGCATTGTGCTAGCCACAGTGAGGGATGTGCGGGTGATACAGCTCCTATCTGCCTCCGAGGAACACCACCACTTACCTTCTAGAAGATGCCCTGATAATAGGTAATTTAGAATGATACAGAATCAATAGAAACAAAACACGGGAACGTGGGCTCTGCATTCAGAAGATGCACAGAGTCTGGCTGCTTCTCACCGCTGGCAGTCCCCTTGAGCTGAACTTCACACTGTCCTCCTTCCCCTGGGTTCCAGCCTCGTAGCTGGTCTTCCCGCTTCCACCCTTGGGCCTACAGCCTCTTTCCCACACAGCAGCCAGAAGAGGCCTTTGAAAATCCAAGTCACATCCTATCAAAGCCCTCTGTGGTTCCCAGTTTCACCAGGTGCAGAAGACCTTTCAGCAGTTTACAGCGTTGCACAGGTCTGCCTGGCCTTGCTGCCCCTCCACACACTCCCACCCACCCTCACTCTCCCCCATCCCTCTTTCTTTCTCATGGTATTTCTCTGACTTCTTCTCCTCCTGCTCTGACCCTTACGTTCCACTCAGCCCACACTGGCCCCCGTACTGTGTCCCGAACACACCCGGCGTGACCCCACATCAGGGACTTTACAGAGACTCCCTGTGCCTGGAGCGTTCTCCCAGAGGTAGAACAGCTGCCCGAACAATTGCTCACTTCTTCCATCTTTGCTCGGATGTCCCTACCTCCACAAAGCCCCTGTCTGAGCATCTCATTTAAGATCAAAACTCCCCTCCTCCTCATTACCCCCAAACCTCCTTGTCCTGCTACGTATCTTTTTCCATAGCACTCATCATGCTCTGGCTTACTCTATGACTCTGTGACTCACTAGTTTTTAAGTTTTGTGTGACATCTATCTTCTTCCACTGGGATGTCAGCTTCAAGAAGGCTGGATCTTTGTTTTGTTCAATGTGGTCCAATCTAGAATGATCTAGAACAATGCCTGGCAGGCTGTAGGTACTTCACAATTATTGGTTGGATAAGTGAATGAACGAATGAGAAGGAGAGATTCATTTTGAGAGTTCATAGAGAATCACAAGGAAGAAACTTTTGAGGTGGGAAGTTGAAGGATAAATAGGCTGGTTTTCTGGGGGAAACAAGGACATGCCCGATAGGAGGACTGTCTTGAGCCAAGGTAGAAAAATGACAGACCTCCCGGTGCTCTTGGCGTGACAGGAAGTCCTGACTGAGCAGGGCTTGGGGTGGTGGTGGTGGGTAGATCGTTAAAGGGGACTCTTAGTAGAGTAAGGGAACAAATTCCTAATCATTGCCTGTGTCAGGATGGCAGGCATGCTGGCAATTGCAAGCCAGGGCTCTCAAAGAAGTGACGTGCATGACCTGGGCAACATCGTCACTTGAAGGAATCAGTAATGTGAATGGTGTTTGCTCACGGGGTCTGATTTTCGTAGAGAACTTGAGCATCTGCAGATCACAGTCACGTGCTTTATGGTTTAAACTTCCTAACAACTGGGTGAAGTTGCAATATATAACAGCAGGTATTATTTACATTTTGGGGTGAACTTTTCAAAAAAAAAAAAAATTCAGTTGCGTCTTCTGTCAAACCAGCTGAGCGACTTGCCTGAGGTCATGGAATCAGAAGGCGGGGAAGCGAGCTTCCCACTGTCTTGTACCTCACAGACAGCAGTTTCCCACCCTGCCAGGCTGCCTCTCTCTAACTGTGATGGGACACTAAAGGGATCATGTTGGTGTTTTTTTTCACAAGGGAGCAAACTTCTCTCCGTTTCTCCCACCACTGAGAATAGCAGCCTCTCCATGCAGTTCCTTTTTTACCAGATGCATTTTTCTCCCCACCCTCCCTCTCCCTTTCAGCTTGTCTGCTGTAATTATAGAAAGATGAATATGTTTCGTAGGTGGGTGTGTTTTTACCTTTGCCTGTTTAGTATTTTACCTTCTTCCAGGCGAATGCCAAGACTGTCTGACTCAGCACCTGACATTCTAGTAAGGTTGTTGCTGTCTTTCTTGTGGTTCTTGCGGGGGGGAGGGGAAGAGGAGGCATGTCGTCAACTCGGTCTGAATGTCTTCAGACTTACTCGGCGCTCACTCGGGAGTAAACCTGATCTTCTTAATTCCCCCAGATGTTAGTAGGCTGGAAGAGGCGGAGGGAGAGCTCAGTGAAGGAGAGCACTGGTATGGAAACTCTTCAGAGACTCCGTCAGAAGCATCCTATGGAGAAGTTCAGGAGAACTATAAGTTGTCTCTGGAGGACCGGATCCGGGAGCAGTCCACTTCCCCCGACACCTCCTTGGGCAGCGCGACCCCCAGCAGTCACACGTTGGAGCTGGTGGGACTTGACGGTGAGGTCCTGCGAGACTCACTGCAGTGTCAAGACCACCTCTCCCCTGGCGTGTCTTCTTTGTGTGAAGATGACCCCCCGGGCTCCACGAAGCCCTTGAGCAGCAACCTGAGGCGGCTGCTGGAGGCCGGCTCCCTCAAACTCGATGCCACAGCCACGGCCAATGGCAGGGTGGAGTCCCCGGTAAACGTGGGCTCGAATCTCTCCTTTTCCCCACCGTCCCACCATGCCCAACAGCTCAGTGTTCTTGCCAGGAAGTTGGCTGAGAAGCAGGAACAGAATGACCAATACACTCCAAGTAACCGTTTTCTATGGAATCAAGGTAAGTGGTTGTCCAACTCAACCACCACCTGCGGCTTGTCCCCGGATTCAGCCATCCTAAAACTGAAAGCTGCAGCCAATGCCGTTCTGCAGGACAAATCTCTCACCAGGACTGAGGAGACCATGCGATTCGAGTCCTTTTCCTCCCCTTTTAGCTCCCAGTCTGCCAGTTCCACCTTGGCAGCCTTATCCAAGAAAGTCAGTGAGAGAAGCTTGACTCCTGGTCAGGAGCACCCGCCTCCCGCCAGCTCCTTCCTTTCCCTGGCTTCCATGACCTCCTCCGCCGCCCTTCTGAAAGAGGTGGCCGCAAGGGCTGCGGGGAGTCTTCTGGCTGAGAAATCGTCACTGGTGCCTGAGGACCCTCTACCGCCACCGCCTTCCGACAAGAAGCAAGAAAAAGTCACCCCGCCCCCTCCGCCACCGCCCCCACCGCCTCCGCCACCACCGCCACAGTCCTTGGAGTTATTGTTACTCCCCGTTCCTAAGGGAAGAGTTTCTAAACCCTCCAATTCAGGTATGGAATCTTTTATTTCAACCATCGTGTAAGGTTTTTTTCTTTTTCTTTTCCTTTTTTCACTGTAAATTGCCATGTCTTCTTCCCTGCTTTCTTCGGTTGGGCTTCCCGTCTGATCTGAGGCAGGAATAAAAAAGCAGGAGCACAAGAAAATACTTTAAGTAAGCAGTGTAGTGGGCTTTCATGTATGTATTATACAAAGACTTCACAAATAGCTTCATTTTTGAAAGGTAATGAATAATCTTAGAGACGTGCAGTACTCCTCCCTTTCATATAAATGATCTTTTTTTTTTTTCTTACCAAGTGCAGGCTAGGTCCATACGAGACATATTTAATGGGAGAAGATCAAAGCATCTTTGTCATGGAGTGCATGGCATCATTGAACATAGGGGGAGAAAAAAAACCCGCTGCTTTTGAAACAGTGGACAAGGGAGAGCCCACCCTCCTGCTGCCTCCCATCACAAATGGACTTTTGTATACAGTAACTACTCTGCCCTAATTTATCACACTATACACTTTTATGTTAGCATTTTTGTTATTTATTTGTGCAGAATTTAAGCCTTTCCCACTTATCCTGTTCTTCTGTAATTTCTTGTCATATAAGAACTGTAAAAAATATTGTCATTCAGACATAATCAAAGCATTTCCTGCAAATGCTTTTTTTTTTTTTTAAATTCAAATCCAATCAGATTCTGAAGGAATGTGCATGTGGAAAATTTGAATCATAAGTTTTTTTGTGTGTGTGAGGGCAGTCTTTCCAAAGGAGGAGTCGCTTGTCTTGTGGAGCCTTGACATTCACAAGTTGTTCATCCGAGGGAGGGATTTAGTCACTTGTGTTCTCACAGTGGAAGCATCACTTCTTGTACCGGTTTGTTTTTAAATTGTGTGTATGATAAATTCACGGTACTGGGATGGATGTATGGAGCTTCAGATGTCTCCCAAGGATATCCTGTCAGACTGGAACAGGAAGTAGGCTATGTGTGTCCTCGTCAGTATAAACACTGCCATTGTGTGTGTCTAGCCAACTTTGGATTATTTGCAGCCACATTGATGAAGAGTGCTTAGAATGGCAAATAATTGAACCATCGCAGCTAGCATCAATTTGACGCACTTATGACAAATTTCCATTCAAATTGCTGAGTGGGCTATATGCGGTAATTCTAATTATTTTAAAACTTGTGTAAACAGCAGAATAGAACTAGGAAAATGGATATCTGGAACTTTTATGACTCTGAATGATCCAAACCATTCACTCCAGAGTTTCTGAAGTGTCCATAAAATCCTAAAATGTTTACCAATTCTGAGTTTCATGTCTCCTCACTTCTTACCTGCCATCTGGTGAGATAAAGAGAGGAATGGCTAAAATTAGGAAACCAGGAGAAGAGCAAAGGAAGCTGGGTAATTTTGCAATGGAATAAATCACTCCTCATTTAGAGAAATTTCATTTACGTGTAGCAGCAGAAAGAGAGGCATGGCTATATGTAACATGTAATTTTATAAGTATTCTTCATACATGGTTGTTGAATTAATGTGTTTATGATGTTTACACTATAAATTCATGTGGACATAAGTTACTTGGAAAAGGTTATACAAAATTAATAATCAGTGTTAGTTGACTGAAGACTCAGAAAGAGGTAACTGATAAAACTGTGGCTCCTGATGTAAATTGTAGCAGCTTTATCACTGTGAAGTGTCTTGGGTATAATGAACAGTAGAGGTGAAGTGTAATTTTTTTTTTCTACTCAAGTGCTTAGATGCATGTAAAGTTGTAAAAGAGGTCATGAACTTCCAGTGCACAGGAGACTTTTTGCCTGTTTTATTGTAGGATATACACCCAAGGGAAAAGATCTCTTCCCTTTATGGTTTAAATGCATTTAATTCACACCAACATCTCAAAGAGCTTCTAAGCAGAATTTTACATGGACCTACCAACAATCATTTTTTTCTTTTCCTTTTGCTAAATATTTCTACTGCCAAAACCCTGACTATTTTAATCGACGAGTATTCACAAATTGAAAGATGGGGGGAAAGGAACTACTCCCTTGATTGAGTCTCTGCAACCCCCTGCGGACTGACTGGTACCCTGAGGCCCCTGTTCTCCACGTGCCCCTCGGCACCATCCGAGCGCTGCTGAAGCAGCCCCACTTGACGAGTCACTCATTGTGTAAAGCTCACACACGCGGGAATAGCGCTGTGAGGACAGACACGAGGGCTCTTGACATAGTCCCTTGAAAAATGTTCCGTGTGTCCATGGGACGCATCCTAAATTCCAGTTCTGTGTCTGACCGTGTGGGTTGGCGGTTGGGGAAGGGGAGTCTCTGTAGCAAGTCTAGGTTAAAACCTGTCGTCCCTTCCTGGCATGCTGGCTAGGTGTCGGGTTACGGAGGAGTGGATGAACTATTCCATTCTGTTATTTGTCTTCGTTTTGTGGAGAGATGGTTTGGTTGCTCTTACCAATTTTTGAATCTGAGGAGTGGAAGGGAAAGGTGGGTCTTCTCCATCTGCCCTCTGCCCCCCTGCTTCCCTTTCTATACACTGTACTGTTGGTTTTAGGGCAATCCAGGGCTAGATTCAGAGGTAATTTGAATCTAGATGTCATTCTTTACCAAGAAAGCATTCTGAGAATGTGGTGAGAGCTGTCACCCATGTTTCTGAACATTTCTCTCTCTGTTATTTTGTTTTTCTTTTTTTTTTTCTTTACCTTAGAAAGAAATCTTAGTTGAATTCACAATAGATAGGTAGGCTGGCTTCTTGCAGCAGGGAAGGGTGTGTGTTGCCTATTATTCATTTAAATAAACAAATAATAGCCTGCAAAAAAAGATCCTTAAAGATAACACACCATCCTGGTTTCAAGCCGTGCTTATATTTAAAACTGTTTCCCAAAATGTTGCAAAAAGGGCATAGAAAGTAGATTCTGGAGTTACAAAGAGAGATGTGCTAGAAAAGTCAATCCTGTATTGAGTAATTTAGACACCAGCATTTCTTTGACCTTCTTCAGGTCAAGGGAAGTCCAAACCATGGGGGGAAAAAAAAAGTGTCTTTTAGGTCTGACCTTATTCCTCTTTTTTGAACAGGATTCAGTTGTTGCCAGGTCATGGTGTATTTAATTCCTTTAAAGAGCCCACCACTCAGTAGCCTTTCCCCCCTGCAAGAGAGAAGTGACACTTGAGGAGGAGGTTTCTTTCATGTGACCCCGCGCCCCAGCACATGCTGCACTGTTCCTCTGAAAGGGGACACGGGAGAGAGAAGATTATGTCCGTTTGCTATAAAGATAAATGTCACACATTGACTCAATTCTCTTTGAAGCTACTGTTGGTTGCCTCTCAGAATAAAATAAATGGTTTTTATTTTAAAGACAAAGTTTCTTATAAACGGCCACCAAGATTCCCAGGATGCCAGACTCCTAGTTAAAAGAAATAACAAGGAGAGTTTTGGAGAGAGGGTTTCCAAAACATCTTATTTTACTGAATAAAATTTAAATATGCTTAGAAGAAAGCTGGTGTCATACCACTGAAGGCTAAGAATAGTTCCTGGGTCAATAGAGAGAGAAACGTTCTGGGTACTGTTTTCTTTCGTATTTATGTGATGTTATTAAAATTTATTGCAAAGCCCTAGAAAGTCCAGAAAGTGAGGTAACCTCCTCCTCTACTCCCATTAGGTCCATGGTTTTTAGAGCCATAATCTGGGAATGATCACAAGACAGGAACTTGCTTAGAAAATTCAAGATTTTTAATCAAGATTCTTTTTAATCAAGATTCAGAACTATCTGTCACTGACCTCAATTATATTACCCCAGCGCTTTAAACTCAGACTGCTTCTAGTCTTGATAATCCGAATATCTAAAACTTCTTAGTTTTCTTGAATACTTAGCAATCGTTACAATATGCATTAGTAACATGCAAGTCAATAACAGCAGATAAAACCAGTGATATTCATTGCCAGCATAGTTTTTTACACCTGGAAGTAGCATTTGAGAGACATGCCCATGCAATTCTATTAAAAGATATTAATTCCGTTTATATTGTTAGAAAGGAGGATAGGTCATCCTGCACAGATGTGCACTGGTGGGTTGGTAGACCTGGAGTGGAGTTGGTGATGAGGGTTATGCATACCTAGGGTCACCTGGCATCTTGAATTCCTTTGATGTGTTTGGTAAGATGTGTATACAGATGCTACCCACAAACTACTTGCAAATTAGCTCGATTTTCTGCAGATTGCCACATAGGATCTAAGAAAGAAAAGTTTGGTTTCAAGGCATACAAAACAGTTGCATTGGTTTTAAAAATACCTACCTTGAGTTAAAGCAAGTCATTAATGAAAGCCTCCATGATATTTTTCCCCCAATATGTGTTGTTATTGCTTTACGAATTATATGTAACAACAGCGTAGAACACCAAACCAGAAGTGAATATATTGGCTCTAATCCCAGCCCTGCCACTAACTAGCAGAGGGATTTTAAGCCTACACCTCAGTTCATCTTCTCATCTATCGACTGAGCTAGTTGGGAATTATCTCCAAGATTCCTTCCTGTGTTAAGATTCCTTGCTTTTCCTTTCGTATTCTTGAACTCTGTCAACTCGAACACATTTTTTTTTCCTATATTTTGCATTAATTGTCTTGCTTCTTAAAATTCACCCTCAACTCTCCCACAAGATTATGTCTGCCTTGGGCAGATCTTGTCCGTTGTAAATAGTTTAAACACTCACCATTATACCTTACTAATGGTGTAGTCATACTGCATGCATTTTAAATATCAGCCGCTCCGAATTCGTTTTGGAAATAAGTAAGATCTAAGTACATGAACATCTCTCCACACCCATTCATTTGAGACATGTATTGGCGTGCTACGTGAAAAGCATGCACTCTTGGGCTGACATTTTGTCTCCTGGGACTTGCTGGTAGCTTCCTGTACCTTTTTCTTCCATTTCCAGCACTCATTTCACTTTTTGATACTTTCTTGACCCAGCCCTCTCCAATTGCTCTCATTACAGCCCAACAATTGATTGACTTGTGTATCATACCTAGCACTGTCTGGGTGCTGGAGACACACAAGTAAAGACCTCTAGCCTTGCCCCAGCCAATCCCCGCCCCCCTCTTCCTCCCTTTCTGTCTGTTCCGCCTCTCTTCATTGTTGAGCTGAATTTTACCATCAGAGTTCTGCCTCGGCTGAGCTGGATCCTACCTGCGTAGCATAGTGGACTCCTGCTCCGTTATTTTCTTCAGGCTTCTGTGACAAACCACCCTTTTGGGCCAGGCCCTGAGCTCTGTATTTATGTGATGTCAGTTCTTTAAATTTACGTCTACTCTCCTGGTGAGTTTCCTGCTTTGGAAGGTACGACTAGAGCCTGTCATCCCTACTGCTATTGCAACAGCTACTACCAGTAGCTTTCCTTTACTGTGTGACAGGCATTTTACACACATTTATTATCTCTCTTATTCCAATCATACTGTTGTCTGTAAGGAGAATGTGTTTCTCCAAAGAGGCAAAGTAGCAGCTATCCACGCTACGGGGTCTGTTAGCATTTGGTGGGATTTAGTTTTGTTTGTGGTGATATTAACCAGCTAGTGATATATTTAGGGGAATTTGCTTATGAGACAGTGGTAAACGAGGTGAAATAATGAACATTTCGATCCTACCGCCCTAAGAATGTGTGGTACAGTCTGAGGAAGTGGTCATATTTCCTTAGGCTCTAAATTTGAGTGAAATTTACAGCTGTCAGTTCCTTGAAAATAGTTTGGCATCCAAACTAGAATACATCCTTACTTCCTGCCTTAGACAGGGAGGGCATCCTACTAAAATATCAAAAAATATTTAATAAATAAAAATGCAGACGTTACCGGGGAGGTTAATGGCCAACTTTGAAAATCGATCATTGTATTATGGTCATTTTTATCATTTGGCTTCTGTCTTCTTCCTTTCCTCCAGGATTAGTCAAAAATTTCAGACCGTTCTAATAGTCTAGCACTTTGACACATATTTTGTTGTCAGTTTCTCTTCATTATGACTATTCTGATTTTTTCCCCAGTCAATCCAAGGACATCCTAATTTGTACACAATATGTGTGTCTTTTGGTATTAATGAAAACTAGGGAAGCATAGCTCCAAAATAAAATAGATTTATATGAAATGCTAATATGCAGGATTTGATGTAGTGTACTCTGTAATACACACTAGGGGTGGGCAGTGTCAGAAAAAATAAGGAAGCTATTGGTCATATTAAGCAAAGTAGGGTGTCCAGGGGGTCCTGGCCATGTTCCTTTTGTCAGTTAATGTCTTTTTATTGCCTTCCTGTGATGGGTCATGAAACCTCAGGTCAGTGGAGGACATCTCCATTTTTCTCTGCTCTCCCAGACAATTCTGTAAAATTCGGCAGTTTGTGGGTTAGATACTGGGAAAAATGGGTATTAGCGGCAGCCTGTTTGTATATGTCTTTCTTACTATTTTGATGTTCTTACAACCCCAAATGGACATCATTATCATTTTTTTCCCTCTGGTTTATGACAATCATCTCACCTAGAGGCCTGGTTCAGCCTTTTCTCTCAAATCTGTTGTTCAGTGTGTAGTCTTTGTGATCAAGATACCAGAGTGGAAGAAACGACAATGAAGGATAGAAAATGAGAGGCCACATTAGGGATAGGACTCCAGGTCAGCAGAGGCAATCAACAAAAAACAGCAGGAAAGCGAAAAGCAGGTTAAAAACAAAAAACAAAAAACAAAAAACCTCCGAAAAACAAAACCAAGCACAAGCATGTTTATAGGCCTCTACAAAGTGTGCTTGTCCTAGAGTGAAAGAACCCTCAATCCCATCCATCCCCCAATCAGAAAAGGAAATGCTTGTGACAGAAAAATTTCCAGACTTGAAGGCACATTTTTAGCAGATTCTTTTTCAGGTTGCTTGGTTAGGGTAAACAATATTGCTTATTATACCTGTCAGAGTAAAACAGAATTTTTGGAATGCCCTATGCGTATTCCAGAACGCTTCTAGTTCCATCCATGGTAAGTGGTCTTTTGCATACAGAGACTCCGTTGACTTGATGAATAAATAATAAGATGATTTTAAAGTTTACACATGAGAACATACCCTTTTAAAATTATAAAAGTAATGTGGGCATGAAAAAAAAATCTAGTGTGTGTAGAAGAATCTAAAATAAAAACAAAAGTTTCCCTTTCCTTTTAATTCACAGTTCTTCAAAGGGAACTGCTTAATGGTTTCTGGGGTGTGCTTCTATACCATTTTCATACAAATAAGAGGATATCATTTTTTTGTTTGTTTCATTTACTCATCCCATTCTTTCTACTCCCTGTTTTTGCCCAAGCATTTAAAACCAAGCCCCAGATCTGATACCCATTGCCTGTATTACGTTGTATACTATCCCCACCAGAGAACAACTTGGGAAAAAAAATAATAATAATAACCACAGTGACTCTTACCACATCGAACGGGATCAACAATGATTTCATGATTTTATGGAACGCCTGGGTTACAATCAGTGTTCCTTCCGTTATCTCGGAAGTGTCTTTTTGTAATTGCTTTGTTTGAGTTAGGATCAAAATCAGCTTCACACCTTGTATTTGTTTGGTGTGTCTCTATAACCGGGTCCTTTTCCCTAGCACCATTTCCTTGAAGAGACTGTCATCTGTCCTGTAGAATTTCCCATGTTGTGTATTTGGCTGATTCTGTCCCCTTGGGCATGTGGGTTTACCGTGTTGTTACTATTTTTTTTTTTTTTTAAGATTTTGTTTATTTATTTGAGAGAGAGGCAGTGAGAAAGAGCATGAGCGAGGAGAAGGTCAGAGGGAGAAGCAGACTCCCCATGGAGCTGGGAGCCCGATGCGGGACTCGATCCCGGGACTCCAGGATCATGACCTGAGCCCTAGGCAGTCGTCCAAAAAACTGAGCCACCTAGGCGTCCCGTGTTGTTACTATTTTAACCATCTGTATTTCTGGTAAACTTCTAGCTAATTAGAGGCTTGATTACATTTTTTGTAGGAATATTTCATAGCTGGCGTATCAGAAGGTCTGCAATGTCTATCCCCTCTCAGTGTTGTTAAACTCCATGAGTGGCTTTAGGTGTTGTCAGCTTGATCCATCCTTTATAAAGTTTCCTGTCAACCTGTCACCTCACTGTATTAGCAACCATTGATTCTCATTTTTTAGAAAACAAAAATAGAATCAGCCTAGACCTATAGATTCCTATCTTGCTTTATCCACTAACTCTTAAATCTTGGACCTGTTCCTATGTCAGCATCTACGGATCTAGTTCGTGTTAAAGAATGGCTTCATATATTTTATTTTGTGAGTATATTTCGACTTATTTAATCAGTTTGGAAATATTTCGATCCCTCATCTTTCTGATGAAGAAAGGAAAGTCTGAATCTTCAACTCTCTTTATTTTAATTTTCTGTGTCCCCTGCTTGCAGAAGCTAGTGTGGCACTGAGCTATGGAACATGGTAGACCAGAGGGGTAGTAACACAGTGTCCCCATGGAGAGCCTTTTCTGGGGGCAGGGAGGAGGACGTTATTTTAGCTTTCCTAAAAAATGGAAGCATTTGTGACTGCCCTGTTGTAGCTCTTCCCCAGGCGGGTGGTGGGGCCCAGGGCAGAGGAAGGTGGTGGATCTTGTTAGTGACAACCAGAGGAATAGAAATAAGTGGGCGAAAAACCCCGACCTCAAGACCCGTTGATGGTCAGATTGGCAGTAGCGTTTGCACAAGACATAACTAAACAAGCCAACGGTGGGATCCAAAAATTGGTCTCCCCTGGAGTTCGGTTGGTGAGGTTTATGATGGCTGTTTAGTTTTCAGTGCAGTGCCGTGCATCATTGCCTGTCCCATTTGATTTGTCTTTATTTCTTGCTGTTTCCTAAGTTTAGGAATTCAGATATGGCCTCATATCTGATACGGTCTGGTGGTTTCCTTCAGGAAAACAAAGCCCCCGAAGTCAAGCTTTTCTGGGCTGAACGAGGCCAGACCAGGCAAAGCCCCTTTGCAGATGCCTTCCTAGGTCGAGGGGGGAGGGGGAAGGGGAGCGGTGGGATGGCTTTTGAAAGTAAGACCGTCACATGGCAGCATGGTCAGATTTTGAAAGATGGAACCTACATGGAAATATCGAGATGCACGTGGTGGGTTCCTACTTGAAGAAAAGCAGTGATAAAACTTCCTTGTGGGTCAAGTCTTGGAATTGCCCAGGAGAAACCCCACATCCTTTTTAGTGCTTTTTCTATTAACGATGCATGTGAATTAGTGCTGGCTGCAGTATACCTTTTTGTTTTCCTCAATTTTTCTCTCTTTCTCCCTCTTGCAAGCCTCCGAAGAGGAAAGCGGAAAGCCTTTCCAGTGTCCGATATGTGGTTTGGTTATCAAAAGGAAGAGTTACTGGAAGCGGCACATGGTAATCCACACAGGTTTAAAAAGTCATCAGTGTCCGCTCTGTCCATTCCGGTGTGCTCGCAAGGACAATCTCAAATCCCACATGAAGGTAAGCCACCTGCGGACGGGCCTCACGGAGAGGCAGGCACAGCCCAAGCTCTTGCACACGGTCCAGTGCAGGAGGCCTCTAGGCAAGAGAGGGGCCCTCGGTGGAGCTTAGGGAATGCAGTGCTCATTGTCCCCATGTCAGGCAGCACCAAAGAAGCAGGTGGCAAAGCTTTTCCTTGGTAATGCTATTTCCTTCCTTTTTAAAGTCAAAAAGAAGCTTCTCAAAAAAAAAAAAAAAGAAAAGAAAAAGAAAAAAGAAGCTTCTCTATCCAAAGAGTAGACATAAAGTAGGGCCCTTTCCTATTGGGGAGCAGCAGCCTACGTTGGCCTTGCATGGCAACGCATGCTTTGGGTGCTCGGAGGAAGACTTGGGGAAGAGCAAGGAGCAGGAAAGACCAGTACAAGCCAGCCTGTTGGACCCATGCTCCGAAGAGGGGTCTACCCTCTTCTGCTGGCGCTTTACTCTCCAGCTTACAGACCTACAGGAACACTCAGAGGCTTCTTGTAGGAGGGGTGAGGACCTTGAAAGACAACTGGACTCTAGCTTTTGCCCTGTGTGAGGCATGGGGGACTATTCCTGGCAAGACTGGGTCTGTCTGTGGGCTGTCTGTGTGTGTGCTGTCCTAATTCCCAGGATCACACTTACCAAACATCTAAGGACATTGGTTTCAGTGTCTTATTAAAAACAACTGCCTTTCCCTCTTATGTGAGATGGAGAAAACTTAGTCACCTCGAAGTCTTTCTGGCAGACCCCATTACTAATACAGGCTTTCTCTGAAATTCAAAGAAGAAAATCACGAGATCGAAAGAGCATGGGCTCTTGAATTTGATAGGCCTGCATTTAAATCTTATTGTGCAGCTTAGTAGCTAAGTGGCCTTGAGCAAATGAACTTTAGGCTCTCAATTTTCTCATCTGTTCAACAAGAATGATAATATTTGTCTGGAAGAGTTGTCACGGATATTTAAGGGGATAATGTTAGCAAAGTATCTGACATAGGAAATGTTCAATAGTAGTTATTTAATTTCGATAATTGTCTTTGAACACCTTTATTTTCCCACTGATATTTTCAGTAAGGCTTGGCTGTCGACATTGTTTATAACGTTACTTTCCTGCCATAAGAAGCATAGTGTGTGTACGTACTTAAGATATTTCCTTTTTTCCCCAAAACCTTGTAGCCTAATCCCTCTCACTAGATCAGTGATCACTGTTTAGAATTGTAGCTCTAAAAAAGTGATATCAGACGGAACCTCTCCTGATTTTAGGAGCTGGCTTAGAAGATGAAAAAGAAAAATTAAATCCATGGTATAATTGGTATTCTGTCCTTTTCTCCCGGAAGTCGCTTGCCCTTCGTCTTCAGAATCCATTGAACCAGGAGTTCTGGTCGGTTGGATTTTACTGAGCCTACTTAGTTTTTCCATTCCCCTCCTCATCCTCTAAGGCCTCTTCCCAAAGCAAAATCTCATCTTTTACACCTGCAAAGTGGATTTCATTAGCAGGATAAGACTTCCAAAGGGAACGCCTTTAAAACTAAAATTTGTTTTCGTTACTGTGTCCTACGCTGTGTTTAGAAATCAGGTCTGGCAAATTTAAAGCTTCAGTGAGCAGAAAACTTGCATCTAGCCTGACACCTTGTAAGCTTGGTTTCAGCTCAGGGTCACATAAAACAACCTATTTATAAACCCATGGAAAAAAAGCCGGGTTTTCAATAGCAGGAACTACTGACCCTGAAACTACAGGGAGATGAGTTGGGTGCCTTGATGATACAGATGGTCGGCCATGACAGTGTTACAGATGAGAGCTGCCAGGGCTTTGCGGGTCGCGGGGTCTCAGAATGCTTTCAGAACAAATCAATAACCAGTACAATAAAGCAGTTGTGTGAAATTACTACTTTATTCAAACTCATGGTGTCCTAACCTGTTGAGCTACGACTCGAGCTTTTGATAAGGGAAGTGTGAGAAAGGCTCATGCAAGTTTAATTTTATCAAATGGTGTACTCTTTCTTTTCTCTATTCTGCACCTCCCCGGTGGGCCATTTTCTTTCCTTCGTCAAAGAATTCACGCTTTTGTTTTGATTTGACGTGCTTTAATTTTGAGACATTTCGTAAACAGAGTCTACGTAGCAGCAGAGTGGCGGTGGTCTTGGGAATAGGTACTCCTGCTGCATTCACCAGAGACTGAAAATATGAATGGATTTTCTACAATGGTTCCAGCCTGTGAAGTGGGGGCCATGTCGCCTGTAGATTAGGCTCTCCCACTGCGTGCGGTCGGAAAGACCTCAGTCACAATCTCAGTTCCACGACTTTTAGTAGCTGTAAGACTTTGGGCGAATCATTTAACCTCTCCTAGCCTTCGCTTCCACTCCTGGAGATAATCATCCGATCTGTCGCCCGGAGTCTGGAGTCATTAGAAGGGTTAAATGAGATAATGGACATAAAGCAACTGAATACAGTGCCCAGCATGGAGCCTACTCAGGAAATGTAGCTAACCGGATCATTATCAGCCAAGAGTTCTCAGAGTTAGAATTTACATTTGGAAATAAAGTAATGCCATGGGATAAAAAATTAGTCTAAATTTTATTGCCTTTTTCTTTTTGTGATGAGTCTTTAATGGTGACAGTTTAGGAATACCGGTAAATGGCAAGAATATAAAATTGACCCTCGATCCCGTCACACAGAAATAACCATTGTTGCCATTCTAACGTTATGTCCTTCCATATTGACGCTATGGACTTCGGACAAATTGGGATTCGACTTCATTTGTTCAATAAGGGCAGTATTTACCGTGTTCCCACTCGGTGCTGGGCACTGTACTTTTTTTTTTAAACCTGCCTTTCCTCCTTTGTATATTTCGCCAACGTTTTTATGGGCAGCTGAGGATGGAGCTTGTAAATGCCTCCAGCTTCCTCACGGTTATCTTAGATTTCCATTAAGCCTTTTACAACTTCCCTGGATGAGTGAGCCTATAGGACTTAAATATGAAATTCATAAGCCTAGATTGAACAGAAGAGGTGAGGACTGCTAGAATAAAGCTCAGTGGAAGAGTAATGGCAAGAAACCGGGCAAGGGTCGGAGCACGGGGTCCTGCCATTTAGGGAGCTGTGACTCCTGAGGAAGCCCCTTCCCTGCCCTGCGCTGTTCCCTGGAGGGGTTGGGGAGCAGGTGTGTGCCAGAGATTCCTCATGTTCCTCCCACTGCCACCGGGAGATGGATCTCACGGGGTAACAACGCCTTCTATCCCAGTCCCCACCTGGCCCCCATAGGTGCTCTGGGTGCAGGGTGACCGGTCCTTCAGCTTGTCTCTATGTGGCCCGGAAAGAATGATACGCTTTAGACAAACGTTTCTTCACATTAGCGGACTTAGAGGGATTTAAAAGCCAACGTCAGGATACAAAGATTAGAAATCATCACAGAAAGTTTCTGTCGGGACAGAAGGGAAGAAGCAGCCGCAAGAGGATAGAGAGAATACTTCTCTCAAAGGCCCAGAATGACATCTCGCCCCTTTGGGAAGGGGCAGCTCCAATAAAATGACAAGTGTGAGAGTCACCACCACGGCCCCGGTTCCTCCTTTAAACCGACGCTGATTTTTCCACAACTGAATACAGCAAAGCCAGGATCTGGTGGAAAAGAAGACACGTAAAAATAGTGGCGCACGGACTCGTCTCAGTCCAGGGCTCCCTTTCGTCTTTAGAACTTGGGCTCGCTCTCTGTCCTTTTCCTTCTTCCAGAAGCTGCTTCCGGAGCTTCTGTTCTTGGATCAGCTCCTCTCCTTTCCCGGGTCAATGGATGTAAGGACACTTCTGAAACGGAATCTGCCCCACCGCCCGGCTCCCGGGACGGCGGGTTCCGGGAGTGCTCCAGGCAACACCTGTCAGGGTCCTGTGGGGCTGCGACCTGAGCCCCCAAGGTGCCCGGCTGCTGCGGGAGTTGGGTGGAGGAGATGGGGAACCTTCATGATTCTGTGAGGAAGCAAAATGAAATGATCAGCTCCACCGTGAAATCCCTTTGTTGTGAAAGAACAGAGAGAGGTGATCTTAACAGCCAGTGACAAACGCATCCCTAACCCCCAGCCCCTCCCGACCCGGCAGAGGGGGAAGCCTTTTAATGAGCAAGGCCTTGCCGCAACTGAGTTGAAGTTAATGTGGTTATTTCTGAGAAATGCATGCGTTGGGGGACCCAGAATCTCTTTTCGGCTGTTTTTTTCAAAAAGCCACAGTGGGGTGCTGTAGCGACAGGATCTCACCATTAACTTTTAATTTCTTTGCTTTTGTTGGTCACTTAACATTATTTAAAAGTATGTTTTGGCTGGTGAATAATGCTTTTGGATTGCATTCAGAATGCATAAACAGCTGTAGTAAAACTTGCTCTCTTGGAAAGGAAGCCTACGCAGAGGGGCCAGGTGGTGCAGTGAACCAACGAACTAGCCTTTAACCTTCGTTAGACCTGGGTTCAAGTCCCGCTTAGGTCACCCCTGGAACATGAGGTGTCGGTTCTGTTTTGGTTTTGAATCCCAGTCCCTGGCCTGTCCAGATCCCACAACTCCCTGAATCATTTGGCCCAAATCTACACAATTGGCAGTTTCTATGCAAGGGAGGGGCGGTCCTGAAATAGCAGGGTGCAGCAGGTCAGCGCCGAAGCACATTGGCAGAGCTCAATGGGGAAGCTACGAGCTGACGAGCACCTGCCAGCTTGAAGCCTGGCTCAGTCCAGTGCGATGATTTCCTCACTTTTTCAAGCACTGCATTTGGTAGGGACAGGAGGAAAAAAGCTTCTTCCAATTTTTTACAGGTATTGTGCATGCAGCGCTGAAGCCGGATTTAGAAGTCTGCATTCTTTCACTGCAGACATCAGAATTGGGAGCCCGATAGAACCACACTGGGAAACATTGGTTTCATCTTGCCGAGTATACTTGGTGGGGATCAGACCTTGGTTTTTCTTCCACTCTGCTTTGCTTATCTCTCATGTGATTTTGCTCAAGCCACTTACTCTAAAGTCTTCGTCTCCCTGTCTGTGAAATGGGAATACCCCAGAGACATCATTTTCCACATTCTTAATTACCTAGAGAAGCATTCTGAAAATTGAAATTATGTTTGCAAAACAGAGCTAATTCTCTGAGTGACAATAATCGGGTACGTGTACCTTATTGTTATTGTGAGAGGAATTACTTGACAGGTTGCCTCTTTTGACCCCCCGACTGATAATTATGTAAGGTCACACTGTGCTAGGTTTATATTGTCTCTGAAGACCCACCGAGATGAGATGACTAGAATATTAGGAGGATTCTCCTGAAAACAGCCTCCATGGGCAGACAGCACCCCCCGTTGTGAGTGTGGCTCTAATCATGGGCTCTTAACCTGCATGGACCCGTGTTATGCGTAGGGACGGCCCTCATCACGTGGAGCACGCTAATGAAATGCTCCTCTGGTGATTCTGTTTCCTGGGCCGGCCCTTGGTACTGTGAGGAAATGGTTGATGAGTGGTCTGGATGTACTACAAGGCATTTTCCATAAGCACATGGTGGAGAGCTCATTCTTCTTGCTTCTTCGTCAGGTTCATCAGCACCAGGACCGGGGAGAGACCTTTCAGTGCCAGCTATGCCCTTTCACTTCCTCACGCCACTTCAGCCTGAAACTCCACATGCGTTGCCATCAGCATTTCCTGAGGACAGAAGCCAAGGTGAAGGAGGAGATCCCAGACCCAGATGTCAAGGGATCTCCCCACCTCAGTGACAGTGCCTGCCTGGGGCAGCAAAGGGAAGGAGGAGGGACAGAGCTAGTGGGGACCATGATGACGTCCAACACTCCAGAGAGGACTAGCCAGGGTGGGGCTGGCGTCTCGCCTTTGCTGGTGAAGGAGGAACCCAAGGAAGATAACGGCCTGCCAACCTCCTTTACTCTGAATGCTGCCGACAGGCCGGCCAACCACACAAAGCTGAAAGACCCCTCCGAGTATGTGGCCAACAGTGCGTCAGCATTGTTCAGCCAGGACATCTCTGTTAAGATGGCGTCTGATTTTCTCATGAAGCTGTCAGGTACTTGAATAGGGTTGTATTCTCTCTCTCTCTTACTTTCTCTCTCTTTCTCTACCAGGATTCTCATCTGTAAAATGAGCTGGTAGTACTAGATGATTTCAAGGTCCCTTTACATTCTAATCGTTTACAGTCTCATAAATTTTCTCCTCGACCTTTTTTTCCCCCCTCCCAGTCCTTTGGAAGTAGTCGTTGCTGTGGTTTGGGTCTAGAAACAACAGGGCTTGTTGATTTCCTTCCGGTTTTCCCCTTTATGGGTTCTTGTTGTGGGGAACAGGTCACATGGTGAGCCAAGTTGGTGATAGTTCTTTGTGTGACCTTGGGCCATATTGAACTTGTCTCTGCATTTGGTTCTTTTAAAGTGCTCGTATGGAACGTCTCATTTTGCATTATTCAAGTTCTTTATTGCCTTAACTTGGAAGAGTTTTAAAGGACATATATACAGAGACTCCTGTTAGGAATTATATTTTTAAAATTTGTGCAAATGATAAAGATTATCGTCACATTCTTTTTTCCACCGGAAAAAAATTTTATTGTAATAGAATGTACCTAACATGAAATTTACCATTCTAACCATTTTTAAGTATACAGTTCTTTGGCATTAACTTCATTCCTGTTGTGTAGCCATGGCCACCATCCATCTCCAAAAATTTTTCATCATCCCAAACCGAAACCTCATACCCATTAAACAACAATTCCCCATTCTGCCCTCCCCACAGCTCCTGCTAACCACTAGTCTACTTTCTGCCTCCCTGAATTTAACTACCTTAGGTGCCTCATGCAAAGTGAAATTAAAAAAAAAAAAAGCAAACAACTTTTTTAAAAATATATTCTTTCCCAGCTACCCCACTGCCTTTTGGAAAGAAGATGAAAAAAGACGTTATAAAAATTCGTTGTTAATCGACATCACGTTTATCATCAGATTACACCTGGCGTTTCTTCTTGGTTTTGTCCTTCATTTTTTCCTCCAATTTCTTTGATTAAGTTGCGGAGTTGAGTAGGGGGTGTGGCGATATTGAGGGAGCGCTGCTTGTCCTGACTGTTTGGGAATGAGAAAACATGACACGAGATTGTGCTGCTACTTGTAACGTTTTTTAAAGTATGATTTAAAATTGTAAAAGAGTTGTGGAGGGTGGGAAAAGGTCGGCTGAGAGTTGGTTCTGTCTTTCAGTGAAGATGGCAGTCCCCACGATGATTTCCAAATGCCATTTCAGCTCTTTGGAGATTGACAATACCCTTTTAAATGGAGAATAATTGGTCACCGCCTTCCTTTAAATGGACTGTGAGTCACATTTCACTAAATGTCATTGCCAGGTGAATTAGAGGTTCGGCTCCACTCGCTTGGAAGTCCCTTTGCTCAGTGACACTTCAGTCAGGTCTCTCGGAATGTCCCCAGCACCTAGATCTTTGCCCCTCAGGAGTGCACAACACTAGTTGGAAGAAATGAAAGAAATGGAGGGGACAAGAAGCGAGGCGTCAGAAATGACCCGGGGAGTCAGCGAGGGCAGGGAATGTTAACAACCAGGCACTCCAACCCACTAGCCCACAGCGTGAGTGCAGAGTCCTCGGCTGGAAATGGTCAGGCCACGGGAAGCCAAGTGTATCTGCCTGTGGCCTTGAGGAACGTGGCGGGGGAGGGGGGGTTGGCTCTCTCCTCTCCTCTCCTCTCTTCCCCTCGCCTGCCTTCTCCCACCCTAGTCTAGGGGAGAATGGACTTGTAGACTCTTTGAGTTTTATATTTAAACATTTTTTAAAATGGGGGGAAATGCGTGTTTCTAGTTTTCCTTTTGCGGCTGATCCTTTAGGCTTCACCTCTGCCGGGGGGCGGGGAGGGAGTGCGCAGGGTGTGCATCTCTGTTTTTTCCCGGTTGGTCTCGCTGCCCGCCAATATTATAGCAAAGAGGGCTCCTTTCCGGGGCTCTTCTAGTCCACTCCCAAGGGAAGGAATGCAAGTGGCACGGCGTACTCAGCTGGTGTGGTTTAAACATAGGACTTTTTCCTTACTTAATAGATGGGAGGTGAGGCGAGACTAAGGACAGGGGGGAGTACCTCGTAGGATTGGGTTACTGACTTTACTCCAGAACTGCAAGAAGTTTTTAGATCTGGAGGAAGGAGAGAGGGGGACGAAGGAAGGATTGGTCTTCAGATAGGATGCTTGGTTATGGTACACTACTCCTGCTGGGCTCAGGCTGTAATTAGCTCCGGACCCAATCTCAGGGAGTCTGAGATAAGGCATGCTGAGAGCCAGCACTGCAAATGGGAGAGACTCAAGAGAAGCCAGCCCGATAGGTTGGGGTGAAAGACTGCACCAAAGCCTTCCACTGTGATCTGTTTTCTCAGTTAGTTATTGATGGGACTTGTTTACAGTTTGGCAGTGGGAGCATTTACTGACTTATCAATTGGCATAAGAAAACAGATAACAAATGCACACTCTTTATGCAAAAGACCCATGCAGCTATTTTCTGGTGGCTTACTAGAGGTCTTGAAACCTGACTTGTATGCACTGTTACCTAGCAACCTGTTACAAAGTCACCGGGGAGTGAGATGCATCGGTAATTTTTTGTGTGTGTGCATATTTGGATGTAAATGTAAACTTGGTGACTGTGGCCCTGCGCAGCCCACAGGAGGAAAAGAAATGTTCAAAGGAAAGGAATACATTTTCTGGAGAGATTTTTTTTCCTTTAATTTCCGCTAACTCTCTGGTTGATCAGGCCTTATCCTTGATAACTGCCATCACTGTGCTCTACCTGGCCTTGTCTGTGAATAGGATCCTGGGACCCAAAGGCCAGATCTCAGGGAGCTGTGGCTGAGTTTCTAGCTCTTGCCGTCATCAGAAGTAGCGCAGTATGTGCTTAGTATCTGGCTTGGTCCCTCGGTGTCATAACGGCGCCATTGTTCTTGCAGCAAATTTTTGAGCTGGGCTCTGTGCGTGCACCTGCTGGGACTATAGGGTGCAGCTGTTTGCGGGCACCAAGTCTGCGAGTCTCTGTGCCAGCCCCATGACTGCAGAATTGGAGCACAGTGACAGATTCAAGCGTGCACATACCTACTTGTTTCCCAAAGAGAGACGGAAAACACTTGATTCTTTCTTGCTTGGTTATTAAGGGAAGTCTTTCTTGCTCCTTCCACGAAAACTAAGCATCCAGATGACTTAATGGAACCCAGTGGGATTAAAAAATCGCTGGTAGAATGCTGTTTTCAACAGACTGTAAGTCCTTCTCTCACCACCCCCCCACCTCCACGTTAAGGTTTTTCCCAGCCTGTGTGATTGTGAAATCAAACCCCTTCTCCGATCTATCAGCTATTCCTCTGCTGAGCCCACACTTAACATTCCGTAGTCCTTCAAGATTAATGTTGCTCCCCTAGAACCGAGGCTCCTAGGCAGCTCCGTAATTGATTCCGGGAAGAGGATGGGGAAGCCCTGGCTGCTGGCTTTCTGGACTGATGGAAAAAATAATTTTGTAAACTTTGCCCAGGGTTTCAGCCTCAGAGGCAGGCTGTGGAGGGCTGTAGCCTTACATATTTGCACAGATATTTCTTGGGAGCCTGAAGACCCAGGTGGATGGTGGAATGTCAGAACAGGTGATCCAGTGGTCCTGTGACTGGGGCGTGCAGGGGAGAGGCACTCACTCAACCGTGCACCTGAGTTCCTGCTGCTCTGAGCCTCCTCTCTCCGTTATCTAGCCGCGAGTGTAAATTCAGCCACACCGTATACTTACCTGGGGAGCTTCTTAAAATGCCAGGGCCCAGTCTACTCTCAAAGTTAGGATTTCATTGCTCTGGGCAAGGGCCTAGTCAATTGGCATTTTTGTTTTTTTGTTTTAATCCTCAAATGAGTCTCGTGCACCTGGGCCTGCGGGCCGCTGGTGTGGCATATGCACGTGGTACCTGATACAGTTTTTTTCCGTTTTTGTGGTGTTTTTTGTTTTTGTTTTTGTCTTTTTTTTTTTTTTTTTTTTTTTTTTTGGTACTGCTCTCCTTCCTTCCTTTCTATTTCAGACCCTGGAAAGGGGCCTAGTGGGTGGTGTGAGATGAGTCTGAGGCATCCACCATAGGTCAAGGTTGACAAGAGGCCCGGGTGAGTCATGGCCCCTGAGCTCCTTGTTTCTCCTTGTGGGGCCTCATGGCAGGAGAAGTAGAAGAAGCATCTTGGTGTGTTCTCCAGTTAGAACCAGAAAGTCTCAAGACTGATCGAGAGCATCGAGGACCTGGGAGTATCATCATTACATGCCTGATTCAAAGTTGCTTGCAGCAGCCTTTGCATCATTTCTCTTCCTCAGAGCTACCCTTTTCAAGATAGGAAATTTAATTCTAACTCTCCACATTGTAACCAAGCAGTTGACAGAAACTTGGCACCTCCGTTGTAGGCTGGGAATATCTTTTTGTCCCTGGTTTTCCAAAATAAAAGATACAAGTCATTTCAACTATTTTTAATTTGGAAACTGGCAAAAAAAAAAAAAAAAAAAACATACTGTCTCCCACATTATATTAATTTTGTAAAATGGAGTCCAAAATAATTTTAACTAGGAGAGATGGCATTTTTAAAGCAGTGACTTACCAATGGGTCCAGGCTGAACTGTTTCTGATTTATTGGGAGGAGCTCTGCTGTAACGTAGCAGAGGCTTTCTTGGACAAAGACAGGTGAGTTGCGGACCGTGTTTGCATACTCTCTTGCAGTTTCCTGTGGGCCTTTGTTCTGCTTCCACCTAGTTCACACAATTTTCTGCATCTGCAGTGACAACACAGTTAGTCCGTCAACGGCAGCCGCCCTCTCCGATGAAGGCTTTGTTGGGGTGCTGGAGGAAGGAGAAGATGTGCAGTAAACCAGGTCGTCCTTATTGCCTGGGAGCTCTGGTCGGCTTTCTGTATTACATCTTTCCAAATGAGCCTTCTTACAAGTCAGTACCAGCCTGTGCCAGTCGTGTCCCAAGAGTTCCATGCCAGGCGCCAGGGCCTCCTGCTTCCCTGCCCTAATTGTGTGTCTTCCCCAGTGGTTTCACTTTTAACAACCTTCCTTTATGCCTTGGTTGGCCCTTCTTTTTTATTTTATTTTATTTTTACTTTTTTTCCTAAGATTTTGTTATTTTTTTAAAGTAATATCTACTCCCAACGTGGGGCTCGAACTTACCCACCCCAAGATCAAGAGTCACACGCTCCACTGACTGAACCAGTCAGGAGCCCGGGCCCATCTTTTTAACCCTGCCCTGCATTTCTTGTGATGGGCACGCACTGAACATGTGACTGAAATTCCTGGTGTCGGAAACAGCATTTAGGCCCTTATCCATGCAGGCAAGCCTGAATGCCCTTTTGAAATCCCGGATTTTACTGACCCCCGTGGTGATTCATAGGAGAGGGAGAGTGTGACTCCTGTTTTTCAATGACTTGCTACTCCCTGAAACAAGGACTGATCTAAGTCACAAAAGGAACAGGTGGCATCACAAGAAAACAGGGTCTGGGGGTATACACCCATGTCCTGAAACGTCTGTGGAGATTTGGTGACATCTCATTGTTTATTATTTTTCCTTAACAATCACTCATATAATCTAGTGCTTACTCTGTGTCATTCAGCTCCCTTGACCTTCATAACGACTCTCTGGGTGCATAAAGTTCGGATTCCCATTTTATAGATGAAAACCGAGAAACAGAGGTTGAGAGGCTTGCCCAAGTTTATGCTGCTGATAAGCGGCAGCATTGGGATTCTAATCCAGGGTGCCTGGTTCCAACATTTCCTCCTCCCCCCAGGCTGCCCATACCCCAAATCACAAAACAAGGAGGCAGCGTGACTGAACTTGGCTCTGTTCTTTTCCCTGGTGTGCTGGCGTGGAGCTAGAGTCCCCAGCATGGAGCCATTCTCTGAATGCTGTATGTCGGACACCACTGAAACTTGCGTTAATTCTTTTAGGCTTTTCAGGAATTACTTAGTGCAAATGGTAGTAACAGTAAGGCCAACTAATAGTTCCGTAGGGCTTTACAACATATGGCATATTTCCAAATACATTGCCTCTTGACAAGCATGTAGACAAAGACCGAGACACAGTGAGATTAGCTGTAAAAGGGTCATGACTGGAATCCCGATCTTTCTTCCTCGCTGTGTTGGATAGAGTATACCTCATTCTAGAATTGCACTGAGAATGATTTTTTATCTTGACAGATCCCTGGGAAGATTTGTCAAAGCCTGTGTTGCTGCAAACCTGAATCCAAGTCATTTCCTTCCTTCCCTCATTATTTTCTTCGAGATGTTGCTGCTTGTTACTACTGTTTCCACTTCTACTGCTTACTGATCAAATGTGTCTACAGCCAGCCGGGCCCTGTGCCCACAACTTCATGTAATTTCTCATTAAACCCTCTTAAAAGCCCTGAGGGGTCAATAATTTTAAACCTATTTTACAGATGAGGAAGTTGAGGCTTCAAAGGTTTTGGCAGTAAGGAAGAGAGCGAAGATTCGTCTCGGCCGAGCTGCAAAGCCTTGGCTCATGACCACTTAATTAGCTATTACTTAATTTTTTTCCTCAGTTGAGTGAACTGTCTTTTGACCTCCGTCTGCTTCACTGTTTATTTTCCTTGGCTTCAAACCATGGCATCATTTCTAATGCATGCTAATTCGGTCACTAATCTGGTTAAATTTTTTGTGTCTTGAAAATATATCTATAATCCAGCCCTCTGCGTGCAGGGTCTCCTGGCCATCAGCTCACACCTAAGCAGCTTGCCTCTTCCGCTCCCTCCCTGATGCCCTCTCCACCCCTCCGGCCCCCTCCAGGCCCTCCAACACACAGACTCTTCTTCTGATACCTCTTGTATCAGGCTCTTCCCCTGCCTCTCCTTTCTCCAGAGGAACCGTATCCTCACTGCTCTCCAGAAGAATGTTGACTGTCTTCACCAGCTCAAACCTACACTCTCTCACTGTTGTTTCTCTGCCTTCACTCATGTTGTTCCAGGGTCTGGTCATTCGAAATGTGGCCATCCATGCAGCTTCCTCTTGTTAGGTACAAAGTGGGGAAATCAGAACTTTTCAAAAAAGAATGATAATGTCCTTCAAACTAAATGAGCTGTTTTAATGCTTCTCGGACCCACAGTGATTCTATATCTTTGTAGGGAATTTCTAACAATGTTGGGGCCCATTCCTGTGATACCCTCTCCTACTGTTTGGCCTGTGCAAATGCTGGTCATCCCACAAAGAGTATTTTGGTTCCCACTTCTTCAGTAAAACCTTCTCCTGTTATTCTGGTCTTTACTGCCAACCCTCTCACCCCATGTGAATTCTGGTAATATTTAGAGTCTATATCACCCAGGCTGGGGGTTGTGTTACTGCATAGTTCATTCTATTGCTTGATTAGTCTGATCTCTTGAACTAAGTCAAGTTGGTAAGGTGGGGGAGGAGGGGTCAGATAGTGTTTCTTTTGTAACATCTTTATCTTCATACCATCCACAGTGCATTCCATGATGGATTATACCATAGATGTTCTGCTAGTCATAATCTGGACGTGAGGTTTTCTGAGGTTGTGATATTACTTCACTTAAACGAGATTTGCAGATTTGTACCTAGCTTCCTAGTGTCACAAGAAAGAAGATGGAGCAGAGTGGTGGTCTGTGGAAAGTGAGCGGGCCATTCAAAGGGAATCTTGACGGCAATGAGTCCCTTGGTGTCTTCTCATGTCCCGTGTTCTAGGCCAGCCGAAGCTAAGAGCTGGAGTCTGTCACTCAGTTAGTTAAGTAACAAACAACTCCATAGTTAAGCAGCTCAGAATAATAACCATGGACTTAGCTTATGATTTTGTGGATTGGCCTTTGGGCCCAAGAAGCGCAGGGTGCTTCTTCGGGTCTCCAGGCTGATTCATCTATCTGAAGTCCTTTGCCACTTGGGCTGGGTGTGGACTGGTCTAGGATGGCCTCAGCTAGTGATGGCTTCTCCCTGTTCTCCACGGTCTCTCATCGTCAGTGGGCTAGCCCAGGCTCGTTCACATGACAGCCGGGCAGGGTTCCAAAGGAGAGAGCAGAAGTGCATGAGGCCTCTGGAGGCTAGACTGAGAACCGGCCCAATATCATTTCCACCGCCTTCTATGGACTAAAGCAGGCCACAGCTCCAGCCAAGACTTAGGGAGTGGGAAAATGTACTTCACCTCTTGATGCCAGGAGCTGCAAAGTCACATTAAAAAGGGGTGGGGCTTCAGGGAAGGGAGTTGTTAAGGCTTCTTTTTTTTTTAAAGTAAGCTCTACCCCGAGTATGGGGCTTGAACTCACAACCCCGTGATCAAGAGCCGAATGCTTTCCCGACTGAGCTAGCCACACAACCCCCATAATGGCCATTTTCTAGTCTACTGCAGCTCAAGAGTTCTTCAGGCTCTCCGGGTGTTCCACAATGACAAAAATCATTTAAGAACTGATGGATAAACCAGAATGTCAGCATGGTAATTTAAAATGACAAGTGTAACAATCAAGAGGAGATGTCATCTGGGGCAGATGGTCACCAACTTCCCTGAAAAGTGTCGGAAATATATTATCCAATCTTTAGGTTTTCTTTTTTTCTCATCTCAAATCACTTCATGCTGTTCATACATACAAATCACTTCACTGCTGTTCATACATTTCATTCTTTGTACGTGTTAATAGAATGAATTTAAAATACAGCTTTCGCATTTACTCACGACTTGATTGGTTTTCCAGGACTTGTCCTTCCTGCTTTTGACAAGGGAGATATCCTGTCTGTTAAGCGGATTACTGCAGATAGCGACGTTTGCTCATTATGTGTTGATTTTGTTAGTTCAGTTCATGGAGGAAAACCTTATTTATTTATTTTACAGTTCTGGAGACACCGCTCATTGTTATTACCCTTGACCCTGACCTTTTTTGTTTTCCCTTGGCCCCTGTATACAGTAATGGTAACTGTCATCGGGGACCTGTGTGGTCCTGATTGGAGGGCATTGATACTGAAATGTAGCTAAAGATTAGCTCAGGTGGGGATTAATGAGAAATAGGAGATGGTTCAAACTTCTCCAAACACTAATTATAAAACTACTTAAGGCAAATTATGTAGTTTACCTTTTTAGAGAACAAAATTTTAAAATATTTAGCTGATGTTTTAAACATTCTATTTAAAAATAATATGCTTAACATCTAAAAGCAATACTCCACTCTAATTAATTACTATTTAATTGCATCTTGTCTTTCCTTATAATTTAAAAGGCAATTTATGTTTTTTTTCCTCACCTAATGTGCATCAGGTTGTCAAATAACCCGCAGGTCCTGGCAGATCATACATACTTACATATATTTACAAGGGAACTTGGGTAGTTATTTGTAATATGGGGAGTTGAGCTCTGATTCTGGTTCCATCGTTCAGGAGCTGTGTGATTTTAAACAGGTCGTATCGTTCTCTGAGCCTGTTTACTTATTGTGAAATGAAAGAAGTAAAAACAATAATGATTTTCACTTCTTCTTTTAAACACTAAACTCATTTATCCAAACAAATCAAGTGCCAACTCAATATATAAAACACATAGAATGTTTTTAATAGAACTTTATTTTTTAAGTTCAAGTTATTGTATTTATTTATTCAAAAAATCCAGCAATCAGAGCAAAGGTGCTCTTTGATAAGCACAAAACATGGGCTCAGCGTTATGATGAGGGGAGGTCATTTAGCAGCGTCAGCCTATTGTATATTTCTGAATTTATTTTGCTGATTGCAGTTTCCAGAAATACCATTTATACAGGGATGTTGTGGTAAAGGAGAGTAGATTTGTAACAATTCATCTTGTGATCTCAAAATACCTTTAATTAAATTTATTCAGCTGCTCAAAAGAAAGGGTGCCAATAATGAAAAGTTTTTGCTTCCAAGTTGACAACATTCAGCAACTGCCCTCATTCCTTGTCGTAAGACCAGGAGCATTCAAAATGTGCAACATGCAGTAGAGGCCCCTGGAAATTCTATAGTAACCTCTTCGGTGTTGCTCCAATAACTGGCATTTGGAAGTTTATTCACTCTGTCTGGTCTCACATTCCTCAACTGCAAAACGGGCTTACGATTAGGGTTGTTGTGAGAAGCAAATAAATTAATTCAAATAAGTTAACACTTAGCATACTTCCTGACCCCTACTAAGTGCTTTATAAATGATAGACCCAGACAGACCTATATAATCCGTGTGTGTCTTAGTCTGTCCACCATCACGAGAGGCTTCACCAAAGCAGATACACTTGAACCCAAGCTGGCATTTAACAGAAGGTAGTGCTTCTCAACCACTAGGACACAGCTGGCCGAGTATAGAAAATTTCTGTTTTCATGACGGGGCAGTGCCAGCTAGTGGGGCAAGGCCAGGGATGTTGCTAAACATCCCACAGTGCATGGGACAGTCCTCCAGAGCAAATTTTCTTGCTCAGAATGTCAGTGGTGCTGAGGTTGAGAAAGCCTGATTGAAGGCATGCATGTCAACTCCAGTAGGAGCACAGTTGTATAGTTTTACATGGACACCCCTGAGTTTTTTGAAAGATCAGTGCATCGCCATCCACTTCCTTATTAATGACATATTACTAGAATTCTACCACTCCTGTGATAACAGGAGGAGGAACTGCATTGCAGGTGAAACCAACTGAATTAACTTGTCAACCCAAGTAAACATTAGTGGTCTCCGTTAGAACACAGATGAGGGTACATATTTTTCAATTAAATTTTCGATTGCCTTCAATAATCTTTTAAAAGCTTAAATTTGGAACAAACAGTTGTTGGGACTCTGGAAGCTTATCCTAGGATTCCTGGGAACACTGTTTGAGAACCACCCATCTGTGGCCCCTTCCAGGGCCAAGAGTCTTAGGCTCTGCTTTAGGGTGAGGTAGAAAATAACATTCTTAATGGTCTACCTTTTCACGTAGCATTTCAGCATTCACAAAATAGCTAGATTCTGAGCTGAAAGAGGGCTCTGTCTTATTAAATGCCAGGAAAGTATCATCTTCCTTCACCAGAGGGAACAAACGGAACAGAGCGGAATAGCCACAGTGCGGCCCGTTTTCCTCTTCCACCTTCTTAGTCAGATCTTCACAAAACTCCTTCCTATAGAAAGGGACGTTTTCTGCCCCTTACCTCCAGGTCATGTCCCACCTTTCCCTTTCTCCCTAACAAAGGCTGTTCACTCCATAGCAGTCCGACTGCTTAGGGTAGCACCCCCCTCAAAGGCACTTGGAAAGATAGGAGAGAGGGTGGGTGCATTTTCAGCCAGACACCCTGAAGTCTGTGTCTCTGTGATTAGAAGGGGTTGGGCTGTTAACTTCTTGGGACCTTAGTTCCCTCGCTCATAAAATGAAGATAGTAGTAATAGTTATCTCCTGTGATGGATGAAGGACCAGTTCCTGTTAACTAGGCAAATGCCGAGTGTGTGCACTATTAAGGAAGTTTATGGAAGAGTCTTGGGGTGCTTAGAAGGGATCTTGGCGTGAACTGATGACACTTTGCTCTAAAGAGGTTTTTTTTGTTGTTGTTGTTTTTGTCTTTTTAACAGTTAATTAATCCCTGCCCACTAGAATTGGAAACTTGGAATCATTTTATCCCAGTGGCTTTCCCATTTGTTTCCCATGTGAACCTTTATCTCGCGTCCTGTATAAATCCTCAAAAAGTTGAGTTGTTTCCTTTAAATGGCAGCCCAGCTCCATTGAGTGCATGAACTTACAAATATACATAATTTATAATCAAAGTGGCTCAGGTCCTAAAATGTTTGGAACAGACAGAGAAGGGGCCTTTTTTTTTTTTTTTTAAGATTTTATTTATTTATTTGACAGACAGAGATCACAAGTAGGCAGAGACGCAGGCAGAGAGAGATGGGGATGCAGGCACCCTGCCGAGCAGAGAGCCTGATGCAGGGCTCGATCCCAGGACCCTGGGATCATGACCTGAGCCGAAGGCAGAGGCCTTAACCCACTGAGCCACCGAGGCACCCCCGAGAAGGGGCCTTTTGATTCATGGGGTTTCCTCCATGTGTTAAAAATGGAGTATCTGGAAACTTGAAGATACCTAAACAGAAGTCAAGGTGAGGGTTGATAAAGTCTCTTACCAATGGAACTCCGTATGTGCACAGATCTTTGTGGTAGTAAGAATGAAGTCAAGAGTAGGCTGTGAATTGTAATTGGTTCCTTTTTCTTAACAGTTCCCCCAAAGAAAAAAGAAAACATCTATAATTCCACCTTTTTCTGTAGAAAGAGAATGAGTTTTTTTAAAGTAGGATAAAAAGACAAAAGTAAGATAATAAAAAACTATGGCAATTATTCAGTCATATTGATCTTAAAACATAGGCTTTATGTACTTTTTTAGTATTAATATTTCTGGTATTTAGACCCAGAGTGTTTGGGAAATTTAAAACTTGGGCAAACTAGTGTTTCCCACGGGGTTGCTGTGTGTGTGTGTGTGTGTGTGTGTGTGTGTGTGAGATCTGTTATTAGCTATATTTACATTTCCCCAGCATTTATGTCAATTCTTGACATTGTCAGAACAAAAACCAGGTGTGAAATGCCTGCAGATTTATAATCCAGCAACATGCTAGCTTGCCTCTTATGTTTTTAAATGTCTTATTGAAGTTGTGTTAAATCTGGGTTGTACTAACAATGATCAATTTTTTTTCTTAAATCTTATGTAGAATTTATTTTGACGAATACTTCTAGAAGCTATTTTTATCTTCAGAGACCATCAGCTTAAGGTTGTTCTCCCTAGAAATTGGGATTTACTTCTTGGGCTCCAGTAGTTTCTTATCTCTTTCCTAGCCTCATCTTAGAATTTTTAGAAGTTTTAAAATAAAAGATACAGAAGCATTTTAAAAGTACATAACTTTCTGTTATTCCTTCCCAAAGAATCAAAGTTTCAGGCTTAACAGAAAACACACCACTTAATTATTTTGTGGTGACTAACTAGGATGCTTTTGGAAGAGGATTTTATAAAGGGTTCTGGAAGAAAGGCATAGAGTGAGAGAAGCTTTAGGAGCTAGCCTGCAGCCCCCTCCCTCCACCGCGCAGTCCCACTACCCCCAGGAAATGGTTGAAAGAGGAGAAGTATGCTAAATACACAGAGTCCTCTTAGGATCTACCTTCCTTGCTGAGGTCAGAAGTACATAAGGATTGCTCTAGAAACCATCATTGTTCTCTTTGGTTTAGATTCTGATGGCGTTGTCCCCAAAAGGCCAAATTTTATTGTATTGTATTTTACTTGTTTTTAGTTTTTTGTAAAGTAATCTCTGTGCGCAACGTGGAGCTCAAACTCATGACCCTGAGATCAGTAGTCATGTGTCCTACCAATTGAGCCAGCGGGGCACCCCAGAAGGCCAGATTTTAAGCACTTTGGTTGAAATTTTTCTGGACTCCTCCCTCAGTAATGCCAAAGTCCAAGTGAATGAGTATCACAGACTCCTCAGTACATGCTATGGTGTAGATGGCAGAGCTTTTATCTCTAGGTCTTGTTCCCAGCCTAAGTATCAGATCTAGGGAAAACACTTCCGATTGCCTTCAGCGGAATATTCTGGGATTGGGGGTTTTTGTTTTCCACGGGTAATAGGGAAGGACCATCAGACGTTACTAATCTGTAGCTGACAAATTTTATTCATTCCACAGCTATATTTTGAGCACCTACTATGTGCCAGACCCTGTACTAGGCACTCAAGGTAACATCTGTGTTAAAGATCATTGCCTTCTTAAAACCTACCTTTGAGTTAGGGGAAGAGAGCATAGTAGTTAACATAATAAATAAGAAACTCATATGGAATGTAACTAGTCTGCTTGGGCTGCCATGACAAAATACCAAAGACTTGGTGGCTTGAACAAAGGAAACCTACCACTCATGGTTCTGGAGGCTGGAAGTCTGCTCAAAGTGTTGGCAGGATTGGTTTCTCCTGAGGCTTCTCTTTTTGGCTTGACTTTGGCCACCTTCATCCTGGGTCCTTCCATGATCTTTCTTCTGTGTGAGTGCATCCCTGGTGTCTCTTATAGAACACCCATCGTGCTGGATTAGGGACCTACTCTCCTGGCCTCATTGAACCTTAATTACCTCCCTGTTCCCAAATATAGCCCTGTTATGGGTTAGAGCTTCAACATAAGAATTGGTGAGGGTGGGCACAATTCAGGCCTTAACCAGAAGTTATCAGGTGGTAAGTATTTTGGGGAAAAAAAGGAAGATAAAAGTAAGATAAGAGAGATTGCGAGTACCATGGGGCGGCGATTGCAGTTCTGAACAGTGTAGTCAGGATAGACTTCATTGAGAAGGTGGCACTTGAAGATCAAGTTACATCCAAGTGCTGTTATAGCACAGGGACCAGAAGTGGAAGAATGGTGTGGTGGAGGTAGGTAAGGGACATAGAGCAGGCAGCTCATAGAAATAGGTTCTGATCCCAGCTCTGCGTCTTTTTGGTGGTAAAACTTTCAAATGTCGTCACCTTAGCCCTCCAGAGTCCAGTTTCTAAATATACTTGTCTCTGTGAACTTGGAACTCCAGAGTGTACACCCTTCAAGGGCACAAGGGAGAAAGGATTTTGTGCTTGTGTACTGGCTAGGGCCGGTGATGGGTAACAAGTTAGAAGTTCTTGCTTTGGAGTTTTATTTTTATCCTCTTATTTGTTAGGCGGGAGTGGGCTTTGGGTTCACTCTCGTGAGTGTTACTAAGAACTCCGTATTAGGATGAGCTCTTCTTCTCAAAAGACCTCTAGTATAACCAACCTAAAGTTCCGATTACATGGCCTATTAGAGGGGAGCAAGCTTCCTGGGAAAGTGGCCAGTGGTGGTGGAGAATACTTGTCCTCTTCGGTCTTTCTCAGGGAGTGTGTAGCTCAGTGGGTGAAGGCCTGCTATCGTGTAGCCAAGCCACAGAAGCCATCCCATAATAGGCCAGTTAGCTCTGCCCTGACCACATACTCCACGCCAACCAACCACGCTAAAAATGGAAAAAAGGACATTAGTGGAAAAACTGGTGAAATCTGAATAAAATCTGGAGTTTAGCTCATAGCATTGTGAGTTTCTTAATTCTGACAAACATACCATGCTTATGTAAGATGCGAACATCGGGGAATGCTGAGGGAAGAATATATGGGAACTCCTTGAGCCATCTTTGGAACATCCCTGTAAATCTAAAATTACATCCAAATAAATGGTTTTCTTTCTTTCTTTTTTTTTTTTAAATGCCCCCTCGTGAGGGGCACCTGGCTGGCTCCGTCAGTGATGCGTGCTACTCTTGATCTCAGGGTTGTAAGTTCAAGCCCCAAGTTGGGCATGGAGATGACTTAAAAATAAAATCTTAAAAAAAAAAAAAAAAGCCCGTCATGGTCTCAGAGATGACTTGAGCTACAGATATGGGTTTATTCACCGTGACTGGAAAAACAGTTCCAAGTGCGTGCCCCAGTGTTGGTGGGTCAGAAGCGTCCATTTCATAATAAGGCAAAGTGGGATATCTCTAGTCTGAGCTTCTCTCTGGCAAATTCTTCCTCACCTTACCACCCACCCCAGGTTTTTGCTTTGGGTATTGCCTCTGACTCATGTTTATATTGAGGATTTTATGGCAGCATAATTGCCTGAAAGCATTATTTTAGAATAAGATTAAGTGGGGGGAAGCCTCACAGGTCAGTGAAGCGGCAGCATTTATACAGGGAAGAAGACATTTAGGAAACCAGAGAGAAAAATGTCCTTTTTGTAGAGGCAACTCTTCTTAAAATATGATCTCTTCCAAAGATTCGGAAGCGCACGTTCTTTAGAGTCCGCTGCTCAATAGAGCGTATTGTATTTTTTCCTACCCAGGTCCCAGCCTGTTTTGATCGGGTTGTGGTCCCTCCTGCTGTCAGCACAGTGTGATTGTGCATTCCATGTTTCATAAAGTCCGGGGGCAGCTAAGAGGGGGAGTGGCCTTTTGTTTATGTATATATATATATATATAAAATGCCTTTCTTCTTTTGACAGCTGCAAATCAGAAGGAGCCCATGAATCTTAATTTTAAAGTGAAAGAGGAACCCAAGGAAGAGGAGGCCTTAAGTGCCACTTTGCCTCGGTCCAGCTACATGTTCAGCCCGGAATCAGAAGTGCCGGCCTCGAGCATCTCTGAGGACACCCTTAAGCCCCAGGAAGGGAAGGGGAATGTGCTAAGGCAGGATATGTCCGTCAAAGCAGCGTCTGAACTTCTCATGAAACTATCAGGTACTTGATTTATTCTAAAGTATTCACATTCTGCTCATTTCATTTGTAGCCAACTGGGCTGCTTCCTGCATGGGCTATAATTAGCCTAATGGTAGCAATATCACATTATTGAGGCGAATTCAGGAATGACTGGGTGCTTGGCTCGCATTCCTGCGTTGCGTGTACGAATTTGTTTGCAGATGTTGTCTGTGTACCTGGTCTTGTGAAATACAGCCTTCTTTTCCTGGGAATTGTTGGAAAACACTGCTGCTTTCTAAGATGATGCCGGTCATAATCTTGAGTGCATTCTAATGACATGCAAAGCACTTTTGTTAATTGATCAAAATATCTATTCTTTTCTAATAGAGGGCCTTTCTTTTTGTGTGTATTTATGCTGTATTCTTTAAGAACCATTAAAAATATGTTTCTTAACTTAATAAGTAGTTGAGATGGTGCTTGTAGTAATTAGCGATAGAGTAGCAGTAAGAGATTTTATGAAGAGAAAATTTCATAGTGGACTATTATAATAATCTAAGTTCTTAGGATGAATGAACACATTTTTAGTAGTATCTAAATGTAATCTACCTGTCAGAGATAGGAGAATGGGTTATAATTTGAAATTAATCTATTTTGGGTTCTTTTCCAGTGTCCCATCTGCCCCCCTTAGAGCATGTAAAAATTTGGTGTCTTTTAAATTCAAAGGTGTGACTTTCAGAGCATGGAAAGAAAAGTTGTATCAATAATAATATTCTTACCAAGTCATATCCCAGCCTCAGTTCACTAAAAGCAATTTTTTAGAAACTATATTCAGAATGCTAATACGAATCAAAAACTGTTTTCAGTCTGTAACTCCCTGTACTTGGAGGATGAAAGCAAGAGATGCATTAGAGATCTTCCCTGTAATTTCCTCGGTGCCATTCTGATGGTGTTTCTGGTTGACCAGTAGGTTGGAAAGTAAGAAATTAATAGTGGTTTACTTAGAGCCATTATATCAGAACAGCTGAAATTCCTGTATTTGCCAGTTGGTGGGGTTAAGAATTCTTTCCTTTGATGTTAATTTAGAACACACTGGAACTTCAGGGGAACATGATTTGTGATAGATAAAGCAGAGTACAGTTATGACATTCTTATTATAGCCCTGTTTCTCTAAACTTTGCAGTGATAGTACAGCTTCTTGTTAGCAGATGGGAGGCCTAGCAAGATTGTGCTGATTGCTGAAAGCTGAAATTTTAAAAATACGATGTTCAGGCCAACATATTTTCTTATACTTAAGGTCTCAGTGACATAGAATAATATGTCTGTTGTTTTTCTGATCAAGTCCAGGGGGTCACACAGCTCTCTGATTCTTCTCCCGTAGCATAGGCTTTCACATTGCAATGACCCTCTTCCAACAGTGGCTCCGGTCGGTAGGATCCCAGTGTATGCTATTTCTGTTTCAGAGTTTGCTGGGCAACCAGTACTGTGAGCAGAGAGAGGTGGGGTGGCCCCAGAAGGTAATATGCCAAAATGAGATTTCAGGGAAAATTTTCTTTAAGAAAAACATTTTATCCTAATCTTTTTAGCTGATGTGATTTTGGACACTGAAGTATGAAATCATTTCCTAGATAATAATGAGATCCCTCGGGACGCCTGGGTGGCTCAGTTGGTTAAGCAGCTGCCTTCAGCTCAGGTCATGATCCCAGCGTCCTGGGATCGAGTCCCACATCGGGCTCCTTGCTCAGCAGGGAGCCTGCTTCTCCCTCTGCCTCTGCCTGCCATTCTGTCTGCCTGTGCTTGCTCTCTCCCCCTCTCTCTCTCTGATAAATAAATAAAATTAAAAAAAAAAAAATAATGAGATCCCTCAAATAGAATGTGGCCATACAGCCATACAGCTTTGCATGTTTAATGATATTTGTGGACAGCAATGGCCCTTCTAAATGTTTATGTTTATGTCAACTTTTGCGGAGTTTATGTGCTGTGGAGTTCAGTGACAGTTGATTGGATGACATAGTTATATCTCCAAAGGGCGTCTGCCCTGCTTCCTAGTTTGCTTGAAAGACTAAGGTAACTTTTTTATTTTTTTTAACCCCAGAAAAAAATCCTCCAGCATTCTTTGTGCAAGAGACTCAGGTCAAAGAAATAGCGTCCCAGCCCCTGTCCTCTAAATGCATATGGTCTAGTCAGAAGTCCAGGGCAATGAAATCCATTCAATAAACGTTTTGCACTCTGAACTCCATACTTCTACACCCTAGCAGACTATGGTCAGGTAAACTGTAAAGTTTCCAAGTCAGTCCTAGAAATAGACATGTGACTTAAAAACAGGTATCTTTTCATTCCTAAGCCCCAAGGTAAAGGGGACTCATCCTTTATTGGGTTTACAGGATATTAGAGTTTCTTATCATAGATGGCTCAGTGCTCTTGGAAGGAGGATGTAAGGGGGAAGCTTCCTATATTCTCTTTCCTCCAGCTGCAGTTGAACAATTTCAGTATTCATGTCCTGAAAGGCATCCACGTAAAGAACTTGTCAGTGTCTTCAAGTCCCCCTTCCCGTGATAGCTCCTGTCCCTCAGCAGACCAGAGGGATAATTCATCTCCCAAAGCCGCCATACAGGTTAGTCAGGGATGCCTTAGATTCATCTCAGCTGATACCCCAAAGCCTGGCCACGGGTGTTCTCATAAACAGGAGTCTCTACCGCTTCCTGCCTTGCTAATTTCCATGTATGGTCGGTCGTCTGCCACATTGAGGAAAATCCTTTTGGCCAGGAAGAGTTGGGTGAGTGAGAAAATTATGCCCCATGCATTATCACACACTTTGTTTCTTCTTCCAGTTTTGACCAAAGGAATAGCTAAGATGTGGAATAAAAGGATTTTTCTTCTTTGTTTTTTCTTTCCTTGAGATTAGAAGCTGTGATCTGTAGTGTAGGCCCTCAGTCTTTTAACTGAATTAATAAGAGGAAACTGGTCAACAATTTTGGCTGCTTCATTTCCAGTTTTAAATTAATTTATGTTAAGTTCTTAATGATGGATGTTGGGCACAGGGCCCAGTCAAACATCATGTGAGACCTTCCTGGGTGGAGAAATGTCTGTAGGTATATTGTTTTCCAAATCGACATTTACATTTTATGGGAAAAACACAGATGAGGTAGAAGCTAGGCTAAGTTTTTCATTAACTGTGTGTTTGGGAAAATCTGAGTTTTCTTCCTTCCTGCGGCTCAAGTTCTACTTCCAGTTGTTAATTGGGAAGTGAAGTGCCTGACAGCTGGGCCAAGTAAATTGATTACCATAAAGAAAGCAACCCACTCTGAGGAAACCGCTGGATATCTGTGACTACCTGTTGTTATGTGACACAAGGCAGCCAAAACAATCAGACTTTTCTGCTAAAGTGCAGAGTTGCCAAAGATAATTCCCAGAAACCTTGATTCAAGGAGGCCAAAATCCTGAAGTTCAGAACAGAGGATCTGTAACGTTAGACAGACGAAGAGAATCCTGTCACTATGAAACCCTGGTTTTGCAACATCGAGCGACCTCACAAACTTCTGGAACAGATGTGTTATCATAGACGTGACGCAGTGCTGAAGGTGACACAAAACGTGATCTGTTTAGTCTCTGTTGTGTGGGAAGAGGAGTAGCCAGACACACAGACATGAAGAAATGCCCCTTCTCCTTTTGGGAAGCCACATGTTTGCATGGGAATGAATGCATAAAATGTACCATGTAGGTGCTTGGATCTAGAAGTAGCGGGTTAAAAATGCCATTTTAAACATGGGAATTCCACAAAAATAAAAGCTGAAGTTATTTCAGAAGCATTAATGAAAAATTAAGCACTGAAGTTTCTCTAACATGGTAAATAAAACTTCATATTAGATCTCAATTCGAGACACCCCTATAGGTTTTCTTACTTCTGTGCACAAGGAAGGAAACCAAGTTGATTTCTGTTCATTTCTGATTTATATTCATTTATCCCAGTCTAGTCTTAGAGAGAAATATAAATTATAATTGTCTCATGTAGAAAAATCCAAGCAGGCCTGGTTTTGAAATACATAGAGATGTTGTGAAATACACACACACACATACACACATATATATAAAATTATGCATTATAATATATATTATGTATATATATAAAATAATTTTTCTTTTAAAGTAATGTCTACACCCAACATGGGGCTTGAACTCACGACCCCAAAATCAAATTACATGTTCCACCAACTGAACCAGTCAGGCACCTCATAGCTATGAAATATTTAGAACCAGATAAACTTGGGTGGAATGAAGTCTAAGGTGAGGTTAATCTCTGCGGTGAATTGAAAGAGAGAGGAAAGAGACCCCAAAATTGATTTTAGTAACCATTTTAATTATGGCCCTTTTGGTTGTACATAATAAATCCTCTTCAGCCATTTTAGGCAAGCGAGGGGAATTTAATAGAAGGTGCCAGCTTTGGGGTTAACTTATGGAACCCCAGAGCAGGGATGCAGAAGGGCGTGAGTCCTTCACTGAAGCCGGGGTCTGGAAGACCATATGGAAACCAAGATACTCTCACTCCCTACTTGTGCATACAAATGGACCTTTTCTGTTGCCCGGCTCACATGGTGGGAAATGAAAATTTCTTGCAGCTTCTGCGTTTGCCTCTTGTTCAAAAGAGAAGCCAGACAGAAATTTCTTAGTCCCAATTCCAAACTCCAGCTGATTGCTTCAGCTGTAGATGGGATCCACCAGTGGAAACTTGTACTTTCACTAGGGATGGTAAGAGCATGTGGGGGGGAGACACGGCTGCAGTCATATAGGATGGCCAGGAGGGAGAAGAACCCCCAGAAATGCATCTTGGGTGGGCAAGAATGGAGGTGGCGTGAAACCAGGAAGATAAACAATATGTATGAACCACAGAAGTTTGAGGAGCAGATTATGGTAATTGCTGTTATTTAAATATTGAATGTAAATGTGTTTTGGCCTTTGGATGACTTCTACCTTTCTTTTTCGGTAGACTCTTGGGGAAGAGCCGCCCAGCCAGGACTTTGCCTAGCCAGCCTTTCCACTCTGTAGGTGGTGAGGCAGGGCTTCTCAAAGCGTAGTTCCCCAGACTGGCAGAATCAGCATGGGTGGAGGAGGACAGAGAAATGTTCGAAATGCAAATTCTTCAGCTCTACTCTGGACCTCACTGAAACTCTGAGGTTGGAGGCCCAGCCGTCTGTGTTTTGCAAGCCTTCCATGTGATCCTGACAGCTAAGTTTTGAGAAGCACTGTGCTGAGGAAATGGTTAATTAAAGCAATAAGTTTTGTCCATCTGAGAATGCCTTAGGTTAAAGCTGACAGAGGACAGGGCTCTATCAAACATACATTTTACTTTTTATTTTTATTTTTTTTAAGAATTTATTTATTTATTTGACAGATAGCGATCACAAGTAGACAGAGAGGCAGGCAGAGAGAGAGGGGGAAGCAGGTTCCCCGCTGAGCAGCTATGGGGCTGGATCCCAGAACCCTGGGATCATGACCTGGGCCGAAGGTTGAGGCCTTAACCCACTGAGCCACCCAGGCGCCCCGCATTTTACTTTTTTAAAAGACCACCTCTTCAGTAGAGATTCTTTTTAACGTATTACGACATAACAGTATCTGGAAACCTTTTTTTGGAAGGGCACATGTACCTAGTAAATCAAGATAGTGTTGCTTTTGAGCCTTAGGTTAATATTGCTTTTTTCAGTGTTCTCTGGTGTTAAGTTTCATGATTATTCTTGGACCATGTTGGCTTTTGTTTTGTTTTGTTTTTAAGAGGAAAAAACTCCTCCTTTCCCTCTCCCCAGCAAATCAAAGACCATGTGAGAGACTGTCCTATTCTAAAGAATTCCTGGAGATAAATAAGAGATTTTAGCCAAACCATTTCTCAGGACGATAACTATTCACTCTTCTGTTTGGGATTTCTCCTTTGGAAAACTGTCGTCTGATCAAACTTGATAAGCAGGATGGCTTCAGTAATAGTCTACAAGGGTGGAAAGTAGGTGTTTCAGTTTTCTATTAATGTCAGTTCAGACTGGTCTCCTTCAAACCTACCCGTCCTCTAAGTGGTAGAACCACACAGGAGGGCCAATATCACTTTGCTCCTGGTGGTTCTACTTCCTCACTCAGTCCTAGAGCAAACAAACGGACATGGTAGCAAAGTGAAGGAAAAGATTTAAAGAATAATTGTGAAGTATCAGTTGAGAAGCGTTTTGTTTTTTTTATTTCATTAGTACTGTCTATTTATCACATTGTCAAATACATGGTGCTGAGAATCTGAGAACACAAAAATGTCAAACGGCGTTGTTACTCAGCCTGAAACGAGAAGTTCTTTTTTTCACTTCCACTCTTTTGAGCACCTGGAGAAGCTGGTTGAATCCAGAATATAAATTCTAAGAATTTATCTATTTCACATTGTTATGTTTTTGAGGGGACTTCTAGACTGATTTTTAAGCACCATTTCATTTTTAAAAACATCTTCCTTGAGAGTTAATTCACATACCATAAGATTTACTGATTTATAGTGTACAGTTCAGTGGTTTTCAGTTTATTCACAGAGTTCTGCAGCCATCATCGCATCTAGTTATGGAACATTTTCATCACCCCAAGAAGAAGAACTCTGTACCCATTAACAGTTAGTTATGCCTTACCCAACCCCAAGTCACCCCCACCCTAGGCAACCACTAATCTGCTCTCTCTCTCTCTATAGATTTGCCTGTTCTGTACATTTCATATGAATGGAGGCATACAGGATATGGTCTCTTTTAACTGGCTTCTGTCAGTTAACATAATGTTTTTAAAGTTCACCTCTGGGGGCACCTGGGTGGCTCAGTAGGTTAAGCATCTGCCTTGGGCTTAGGTCGTGATCCTGGGATCCTGGGATCGAGTCCCACATCAGATTCTCTGCTCAGTGGGGACAGTGCTTCCTCCCTCTCTCTCTCTCCCTTTCTTTCTGCTTGTTTGCTCTGTCTCTGTCAAATACGTAAAGTCTTTTTAAAAATTTAAAAATAAAGTTCATCTTATGTATCAATATTCCTTTTTGTGGCTGAATAATATTCCACTGGGAATTATTGGAATAAATATACCAGTAATGTCATGTTAATTTTATTCATGGTATAAAATGGATATATACCACATTTTGTTTATCGAGTCATCTGCTGAGGAACATTTGGTTGTTGCCCAACTTATGGCTGCTGTGAACGTTCATGTACAAGTTTTTTTGTGGACATATGTTGAGTTTCTCTTGGGTATATACCTAGGAGTGCAACTGCTGAATCAAGTGGTAACTCTATGTTTAACATTTTGAGGAACTGCCAAGTCATTTGCCAAAGCAGCTGTGCCATTTTACATCCCCACCAGCAATGTATGAGAGTTCTAATTTTTCCACATCCTTGCCAAAACTTACTATTGTCTGTCTTTTTTATGATAGCCATCCTACCGGGTATGAACTAGTACCTCACTGTGGTTTCAGTTTGCATTTCCCTGATGACTTAAGATGCTGAGCATATTTTTATGTGCTTGTTGGCCATTTTTGTATCTTCTTGGGAGAAATGTCTATTCAGGTCCTTTTCCTGCTTTTTGAGTTATTTGTCCTCTTATTCTTGAGTCGTAAAAGTTCTTTAAGTATTCTGAATATATGCCCCTTAGCGGGTGTATGATTTGCAAATATTTTTGCCTACTCTGCTGTCTTTTCATTTTCTTAATGGCATTATGTGTAGCACAAAAGGTTTTAATTTTGATTTAGCCCAGTTTATCTCTTTTCTTTGGTTGCTTGTGAGCACCACCACATTTATCATAATTCCAGAAATTAAGTAAAAATGCAGACTTGCTTAATATTAAAATGAAAGCCTCTCTTTACTTATATGAGGGCAGCATTTAATTCGCAGATGTAAAGCCTATGAAAGCTAATTTATTGACTGCAGGCCTCCTAGTAGAATTGACCTGTCTGATTTCTGTATTTTGCAATAGCATTCTGTAGTTCAGCTAATGGCAAAGAATATTTGTGTGTCAACTTTTTTTTTTTATTATTTACTTATTTATTTTAGAGAGCACAAGAGCAGGGGGAGAGGTGGAGAGAGGGAGAGAGAGAGAGAGAATCTCAAGCAGACTCTGTGCTGAGCACAGAGCCTCCTGTGGGGCTTGATCTCATGACCCTGAGATCATGACCTGAACCAAAATCAAGAATGGGACGCTTAACTGACTGAGCTACCCAGGTGCCCCAAATGCCAACTTTTAAAATGACTTCTAATGAATGTGACTATTAATGGGCTTGCAACTAATGACCAGATCACCTTCCTCATGCCTTATATATCCTAAGCAACACTCAGGATATGTATGTATATGCATATGTATGTGTTTATGTATGTACACACACATACATAGGAAACCCATGGCTGGGGGAGTTCAATCTTAAATAAGGAATTAGATTCTAATTTCGGTGCTTGAAACTCATTGGGAACTGAGGGTATATGGAGTGTGAAAACTATGTCTTATACCAACAGGGACTAGATCACTTTAATAAGATAAAAATGTGACATGTTTATATAGCACAAAGAATCCTTTTCTTGAAGGTCTAGATCTTGTTAAACTTAATGGAGATGCAGCGGTGTTATTTTCCTGACTGTATAGACAGGACAGAGTAGCACCAAGGTGTGCGCATTCGGAAGGAGCATTCTTTTCCCAGCAAGAAGAGGTGATTTGCTTCGAGCAGATTCTCCCACCATAAATGGTGTTACCCTCACTCTTTGACTAGCAAGCAGCCTTCTACTCATTTCATAATTTAACACGCAGCTTACAGATCTTGGAGGCACAAACTGAATGGCGTGGCTGCCCTCCCACCTCATGTGGGAGCTCTTCCGGCTCACCCCAAGGGCCAGCCCCTCTGCACCTCCCTTCGCCCCCGCCAAAGAGCCCTCTCCCCTCTGGTTATTCTTTGGCTTTCTTGACCTGGCTTCCTCTGCGTCCCACACTGAGGCCTGCGACGTAGAAAAGGACCGGATTCAAAAGAGCTCTAGTTTTATGATCATCTCCCTGTTGCATAGCTGCATATATTAATATAGCCGCGAAAATTTGTATTGGCGTGTGTTTCCAGAAACCAGGCAAGAACTCTGAAAGGAATGTCATTGGCTCTACCTTCGTTATAGAGTCCTTTTCTGTTTGGCTGAACTGAGGGAGGGAGGGGTTTGATCTCGGCTGTGAGGGTTCAGGGTGGGGCTGTAGGGTGGGGTGGGGGTGCAGGCAAGATAGGTTGATGGGGAGATGCTCCAGGTCTTCCTTGGTAATACTGAGCAAAAAGAAAAAAATAAATAAAAAGACACCTAGAAAATGTGCTTGCAGTTGGGGTAGTGTGGAGTCCTGATTCCTGTGCTGGTTTTCCTGACTACAGAAGTTATCCACAACACAAGCTGTGGCACAGAGAGACCACTAATAAATACTATTCGACGGTGACAGCTCTACAAAGAAGCTTTATTGTCTGAGGGATCCAGGTGCAGTGTGGATACAAAAATTCGAGTAACCGGTCCAGCATTCTGTCCCCTTTTTCACACAGAAGACAAAGGTCCCTGCCAGGTAGAAGCCGTGTGCCCTATCTCCTTTTACTGCTCTAGCTTTTTATGGTTTTTACCCCAACCTTTTTGGCCGTATGTTACCACAGTTACAGTCTTGGGAGAAGGGCATGACCATTAGTTCCCTCAACGAGAGATCTAAAACATTCTCATTCCACAGTAGCTTTTTTCTTCCTTGCCATGTTGACTTTTCACCTTTCACATATTCGTGTCAAGGAACGGGACCATTCACATGTATGATGAAAGCCCAGGGATTCCATGTTCATCTGGGTACAAGCTGGTATCACAGATCTACCTCTGGAGAAGGGAATCCTTACCCACTTCAGGCAGCCTGTCCGCTACTCATGGCCACATCGCCCACTGAACAGGGGCTCTAGGGAGTGGTAGTGTCTGGGCCCCTTATGGCACTGAGCACCGGAAGATACTCACAGTCTGAGAACAACAGGCCCTGTTTATCTTGGGTAGGGGAGTGTCCAGAGTGGCCCAGGAATGGGAAACTTCTATGAAGCAAACTATTTCTCCTTTATGGCTTCTGTTTTTCTTTTTTTTTTTTTTTAATGTTTTTTTCTAAATTCTAAAAATTTTAGTGTTGGCGCGCCTGGGTGGCTCAGTGGGTTGGGCCTCTGCCTTCGGCTCCAGTCATGATCTCAGGGTCCTGGAATCGGGCCCCGCATCCTGTTCTCTGCTCGGTGGGGAGCCTGCTTCCCTCTCTCTCTCTGCCTGCCTCTCTGCCTGCTTGTGCTCTCTCCTTCTGTCAAATAAATGGATAGAATCTTTAAAAAAATTTAGTGTTATTAGTTTTAGGTATACAATTTAATGCTGTATATTACTCAGTGCTCAAGATAAGTGTCCTCTTAATCTCCTTTATCTATTTCACCCGTACCCCCACTCACCTTCCCTCTGGCAAGCATCAGTTTGTTCTCTGAATTTAAGAGTCCGGGTTTTTGTTTGTTCGTTCCTTCCTTCCTTCCTTCATTTGTTTCTTAAATGCCACATGTGACTAAAACCATAAGGTATTTGTCTTTCTCTGACTGACTTATTTCACTTAGCATTATACGCTCTAGGTCCATGCATGTTATTACAAATGGCAAGATTTCATTCTTTTTTTTTTATGGCTGAGTCATATTCTGTCGTGTGCACGTATGTGTGTGTGTGTGTCTAAACAAGATACACATTGCATCTTATTTATTCGTTACATCGCATCTTATTTATTCGTTCATCTACAGATGCACACGTGGGTTGCTTCCATATCTGAGCTATTGTAAATAACATAGGGGTGCATATATATTTTTGAATTAGTGTTTTCATTTCCTTTGGGTAGAAACCTAGTAGGCATGGCAATTCTATTTTTAATTTTTTGAGGAACCTCCATACTGTTTTCCACAGTGGCTGTACCAGTTTGCATTCCCACCAACAGTGGGAAGAGGGTTCCTTTTTCTTTAAATCATCACCAACATCTGCTGATTCTTGTGTTGTTGATTTTAGCCATTTTGACACAACATATTATCTCATTGTGGTTTTGATTTGCATTCCCCTGAGTAGTGATGTTGAGCATCTTTTCATGTGTCCGTTGGCCATCTGTATGTCTTCTTTGGAAAAATATTCATGTCTTCTGCCCATTTTTAATTGGACTATTAATTTTTTTTTGGTATTGGGTTGTTTAAGTTCTTTATATATTTTGGATGGTAACCCCTCATTAGATATATTGTTTGCAAATATTTTCTCTCATTCAGTAGGTTGCCTTTTTGTTTTGTTGATGTTTCTTTTCCCTGTGCAAAACTTTTCATTTTGATGTACTCCCAGTAGTTTACTTTTGCTTTGGTTTCCTTTGCTTCAGCAGACATATCTAGAAAAATGTTTCTATGGCCACCATTAAAGAAATTACTGCTTATGTTTTCTTCCAGGAGCTTTTGGTTTCGGATATCATATTAGGTTTTTAATCCATTTTGAGTTTATTTTTGCCTGTGGTGTAAAAAATAATGATTCTGTTTCGTTCTTTTGCATGTAGCTGTCCAGTTTTCCCAACACCATTTGTTGAAGAGACTGTCTTTTCCCCACTGTGCATTCTTGCCTCCTTTGCTTTAATTGACCATATAAGCATGGGTTTCTTTGCGGGATCTCGATTCTGTTCTCTTGATCTATGTGAGTTCTTGTGCCCATACCACACTGTTGTGATTACTACAGCTTTGTAGTATATCTTGAAATCTGGGATTGGGATACCTCCAGCTTTGTTCTTCTTTCTCAATATTGTTTTGACTATTCAGAGTCTTTTATGGTTCTGTACAAATCTTAGTATTATTTGTTCTAGTTATATGAAGAGTATTATTGGTATTTTGATAGGAATTGCCTTAAATCTGCAGATTGCTTTGGGTAGTATGGGCATTTTAACAATATTTCTTCTTCTAATCTATAAGCGTGGGATATGTTTCCATTTGTTTCTGTCATCTTCAATTTCTTTCATCTGTGTTTTGTAGTTTTTTAAGTGCAGGTCTTTTGCCTCCTTGGTTAGGGTTATTTCTAGGTATTTTATTATTTTTGTACAATTGTAATGAGGATTGTTTTCTTAATTTCTCTTTCTGCTACTTCATTGTGAGTGTATAGAAATGCAGTGGATTCCTATATATTAATTTTGTAGCCTTTGACTTTACTGAATTCATATTTCAATTCTAGTAGTTTTTAGAGTTTCCTTTATATAGTATCATGTCATCTGCAAATAGTGAAAGTATTACTTTTTCCTCACTGATATGAATGCCTTTTATTCTTTTTTGTTGTCTGATTGCTGTGACTAGGACTTCTAGTGCTGTGTTGAATAAAAGTGTACATCTCTGTCTTATTTCTGATCTTAAAGGAAAAACTGTCAGTTTTTCGCCATTGAGTATGATGTTGGCTGTGGGGTTTTTATGTATGGCCTTTATTCTGTTGAGATATGCTCCCTGTAAACCTGCTTTGTTGAGAGCTTTGATCATGAATAGATATTGTACTTTGTCAAATGTGTTTGTTGTTTCTACTGAGATGATCATATGGTTTTTATCTTTTCTCCTATAAATGTGATGTATCACGTTGACTAATTTGCAAATATTGAACCACCCTTGCATCCTTGAAACAAATCCCACTTGATCATGGCAAATGGTTCTTTGAATGCCTTGTTAAAATTGGTTTGCTATTTTTTGAAGAGTTTTGCATATATGTTCATCAAAGATATTGGCCTATAGTTTTATTTTTCTAATGTCTTTATCTGGTTCTGGTACCAGGGTAATGCTGGCCTTGTAGAATGAATTTGGAAGTGTTCCTTCCTCTTCTGTATTTTGGAATAGTTTGAGAACAATAGGTTTTAACTCTTCTTTAAATGTTTGGTAGAATTCACCTGTGAAGCCATCTTGTTTTGGACTTTTGCTCGTTAGAAGTTTTTTGATTACTGATTTAGTTTCATTACTAGTAATCAGTCTGTCCAAGTTTTCTATTCCTTCCTGATCTAGTTTTAGAAGGTTAGATGGTTTCTAGAAATTTATCCATTTCTTCTAAGTTATCCAATTTGTTGGCTTACAACTTTTCCTAATATTCTCTTATAATCCTTCATATTTCTGTAGTGTCAGTTATTATTTCTCTGCATTTCTGATTTCATTAGAGTCCTCCTTCTTTCTTGGTGAATCTGGCTAAAGGTTTATCAGTTTTGTTTATCTTTTCAAAGAACCAGCTCCTGGTTTCATTGACCTCTTCTGTTGTTTTGTTTTGTTTTTTAGTCTCTATTTCATTCATTTATGCTCTAATCTTTATTATGCCCTTCCTTCTACTCACTTCAGGCTTTGTTCTATTTCTGCCTTATGGCTTCTATTACTCTTATATGAAGAGTAATTATATATTGAGAGGGTCATTTTTGCTTTATCTAAATGCGAGAACCAATGACATTCTTTCTGAAGGGGTCTTGGTCTTCCCTTCCTCATAATTCTATTTCCACCACCCCTGTCTCTTCTTTTCCCAAGTCTGGACCATCCTGATTTTGTGCTGTGAGGTGATTTACTTCCTATTTTCTAAATTTGGGACAGCAGCAGGATTCCAGCACATTTCCTGGTTTCCCTGGGACTTGCCATATTCTTGGATCACTTCTCTCCCCAGCTGGAGAGATGGGGGGAAGTGACAGAATATTGTTGTGACCCACCACATTTCATCTTGGGGCCAAAATCAGGTTGTGAGGGTCATTGTTTAAAGAATGAATTATGAACTCATTTCCTTACTTCCTGCTCCTACCGTCCTTATCCCCATAAACCTACCTAAACATAGACACACAGTTCCCTCCTGTTGCTACCAGAGATTCTTCCTAGGGTTTTGGGGTGGGGGCGTTCATGGAGAGAGCCTTCCTGGGTGTTCATGGAGAGAGCCTTTCTGGAGCCCTCCTGTGGTCCACGTACAAGTAGCCAGAGGTACGTTCATAGGCCCTCTGGTCAAGAAGGAAAGAAAAGAGTCTCTCAGCAGAGCCCAAAGACTAATGAGAATGAAAGTGAGCCTGCGGGGATTTCTGGGGCAGACCTTGAGAGCGGAATCCTCCTGCCTCACTCTGCGCAGTTGATTATTGGTACTCGTCTTCAGATGGAATTCATCGACGCTTAGTTAGCTCACATATTGGATAATATGTAGATAATACCTTTTTTCCTCCACTTTGTTTTAAAGAGCTGTGGAAAAGAAAAGAGAAAACTGGGGAGTAGGAGGATAATTTAACCGAGACAGATGGTGGTCTCTTCTCAATTACTTGTGCTAAAGCCTTTGCGCCCTGTTTATCCCATTTTAAGGCTGTTTAAAATATATTCTCCTAACACATTGTTTGTGTTAGAACGCTCCTTCTATATGACTCTTTCTTGGCTTTCCGGGAGACATCCAGAGCTAAAACGTTCATCGTGCGGTAGCAGTGAGTGTCCAAGAGTTAGGGCCTCATTGTCAGATTTGGGGTTAGCAAATCTGACCCCCCTCTACCCTCCCCCCCACATCCCCCCAGCCGTGGCCGCCGGTTGGCTGTTTTGCTGCTCTTCAGCACCTGCATGGGAGAGGACACAGAAACAGAGTGAGGAAGGGAAATTCAAATGAGTCATTTATTGCTACTTGTAAGTAGCTTTGATTTCAAAAACATTTGGAAGAGAAGGTTGAAGCACAGCCAGAATACATCATGAGGATACCCATGCACTCATGTCTCCAAGAACCAAGGGGAATTAAGAGCCCAGAGGGACCATTTTCCACTGTCAAATGGTCTCACGCCCAGTCTAAGGCTTCCCGCAAGAAAGGGGCTAGGGACAGTGCCCTAGCGAAAGCAGACGTTCATTTATCATTGGCTATGAGGGATTTGATCTGTGGCACAATTACGTAAAGAATTCTTCGGGGTTTAAATGAACTCTGTCCTATAGTTCTCCTCTCTCTTTCCATTTCTTCTTTATGGTGTTCCTTCTTTCTTCTCATTTTGGTTTGTCTTTTCTTTCACTTATTCATTTTTCAAACAAATATTTATTGAACTCCTGCCATATTCTAAGACTTGCTTTTGGTCCTAGGGACACAACAGGGAATAAAACAGCGCCCTCTCCTGCACAGGTCCTGCGTTCTCTTCCCGCCCTGTCTACCCCAACCCATACCTCACTGCCCTGCTCTAGTTGGCTAGTGCCTGGGTTAGTAATTCTGTTATGGGATGTTCTGCGCTCTGCACCACGCTTACCAGCCTTTCCCTGCCTGCTGGAAACACCAACCAATGGAAGAGAAGTAATCAAGTCTTCTCAGCAGAGAGAATTGGAGGCATGATTCAGTAATATTTAGCACCACCCAAGGAAAATGTAAAACTTGTCTGCATATACTTATACCCTGATACTATCTTTTAAAGGAAAATACTTAAACAGTTAGGACACTCTCCGCTGTTGAAATAAAACTCTTCACTTGCTCCCTCCTGTCTTTGGGTTCTAGGGACTCTCTCTGTCCTCCCTCCTGAGTGTGCACAATGCAGTGGCCAGCTGATCACTTGACAGAGCTGGACCTTGCTTTTTGGTTATTTTCACGTTGGCAGGAATTTTACTGAGTCTTGGAGGGATTCTGTTTAAAACCTAAGCATGCACCCTCTTCCCCCGCCACCCCCAGCCAGGAGTCAGTTCATAGAAGGATATATAAAGACCTATTAATCATTGCAGATGAGGTGAACAGGGCTTAGGTTTATTAAATGGCAAAGGATAATAATAATATTAGGTCGATTTAAGATTAGATCAGATACTTTAATTGACCCCTTTCCTTCTTTCTTTCTTTCTTTCTTTTTTTAATGTGAGATAATCGAAGTATATTCTGGACATTAGATGAAAAATAGGTTAATTTTTTTAAAAATGAGATCATTTGGAATGTTACCAAATGGCGGACATACAGTTTAAATGCACCTCTTTAGCTAATTTCTAGTGAAATCATCAAATGAAAAGAAAACAAGATGATTGGGGGGGTTTTACATTAACGCTGGGACACTCAGAGTTCAACAGGTAATGACGGAGCAGCTCCATATCATCTGCTGGTCGGAGAAACTGACCTCCCGGAGCCTCCAGTGACCAAAGGATTTTCATTCTCGATTTTCACTGGACACACTTGAAATTGATTTCAGAATTTGTTTCGTGTGATGGACGTATCTGACCTGTGATCATCTTCTGCATGACCACAGAGGGACCTCCTTTTTGTCACACGTGCCTCTTGTGTCATCTCACACTAGGCAACATCAGACCCAGAATCGAGTCCAAAACTTGTGCTGCATCCAAGGGCCCGGTTTCGTGGCCAATCTGAAAACACCAGCGAATGCCCACCTGAGCTATCTCAGCAAGGGCCTGTTGCATTGATTGCTGGTCTGGAGGATGCGAAGGCAAGCTTAAAAATCAACGGAAGGATAAAGCCTCAAGTATTTTGCTCTGATGGAAAATAATGTTCCTTGGACCCCTGAAAGAGAACGTCCAAGGCTTACTAACTCTTCATTATCTTTAAAGTTCAAGTTCCATTACTTGGGGTATATCTGCTCCTCGTAGATTCAGATGGAACACCTGGTGCTCCTCACTGTAGGTTTTTATTTTATTTTTTAAAATAGTTTATTTATTTATTTGAGAGAGAGAGAGAGCATGAGCAGGGGAGAAAGAGAAGCAGGCTTTCCACTTAGCAGGGAGCCTGATGCAGGGCTCCATCCTAGGACCTCAAGATCATGACTTGAATCCAAGGCAGATGCTTAACCAACTGAGCCACCCAGGTGCCCTGTAGATTTTTAAAAGTTTGTTTCCAAATTGACCCCCTACTTACCTCTGTCTGGTGAACTGTGATTTCTAGTGCATGTAGCTGAATCCTCAGATGTTTATGACTTCTCTCTGAGTTGCCAGGTTGCCTATGATAGAGGGGAAATAACTCAGTTTTGGTGAGCCAATTCAAAAGGCCAATTCTGATCAAATGTTTGTGAAATTGTTTTAGGAATCAAAAGTGTGTGTGTGTGTGTGTGTGTGTGTGTGTGTGTGTACTGCAGGTCACTGTAGGGCTTTTCTGTTCTGGAAGGTTCTTATGAATTATCAGAAGAACCAGAGAAAAACCTGCTGCCCCACTGCTTTGTTTCACAGTGAACATTTGCTCTCGGTTTCTCCAGGAGCAGAGGAGCAGTGAGTCCATAGGGAGCGGAGGAAGCTGCTCAGAGTATGTTGTCTCTCTCTGGGGTGTGGCAGCACCCGTGGAAAAGTCAGAGCCTTGGGTTTCGTTCCTCGGAACAGGAAAGGGGAGCTTCTCCCTGCCGAGGCTCCCCGCACTCTAGGCATCCTGGAAAGGAACCAAGAGCCACGGCATGGAGAAAAAAGAAACTGAAGATGAACTTCCCTATACCAAGCCTGCACTGATCCAGTCCCCTAAAGAAGGGAAGGTTGTGTCAGGCTGCGGGTGCTCATGTTCCGTGCGATCAGTACTTTCCAGAGACAGGGTAGGCTAGAGGAGAGGAGAGGAAGATACCATTCAGCGTGTGAGACTCAGGTTCTTTGTTTCCATATAAAGAACAGGGCTGGGGCGCCTGGGTGGCTCAGTGGGTTAAGCCGCTGCCTTCAGCTCAGGTCATGATCTCAGGGTCCTGGGATGGAGCCCCACATCGGGCTTTCTGCTCAGCAGGGAGCCTGCTTCCCTCTCTCTCTCTGCCTGCCTCTCTGCCTACTTGTGGTCTCTCTCTGTCAAATAAATAAATAAAATCTTTAAAAAAAAAAAAAAAAAAAAAAAAAAAAAGAACAAGGCTAGCTTCTCTTCTCATCACCGGGGACCCAGCTCCGGTCACAGGGGAAGGCCGGGCCAAGGCCACCTCACCCACACTTTGCTTTTCTGTCTGAGGAGAGAGAGTCCAGCGGGTGGTGTCAAACTTCTGTGGATTAACATTTCCATTGTGACCTCAATCCGCGCCTCTGCTCAGGGATGCCTGGGGCTCCCTCTTTCCCTGAGTGACCAAGGAAACACAGGTCGACTCTTTAGCCATTTTGCTTTTGGCAAGGGCAGGGTCAAGCAAGAGAAAGCAAAGGCAGAGAGTGGGCACCTTTATCAGATGCCAGGGGGTGCCAGGCCCTGCGATAGGGTGCCGCCGTGTGAGCTCGTTTCCTGTCCCTGGTTGTTCCTTTCCCATCACCTGGTCCCACTGCCCTGGGCTATTGTTCACAGAGTGTCAGTAATAAACCCACCGTGTACTGGAATCGGGTTTCATATCTGGACCGTGTTTGTAGGACCAGTGAGAACCCCCGTATCTTTGAGGATGGCCCGTTGGAGATGAAAGAGTATTAATTTACTGAATTGACACAAATATCACTCTATAAAGTGTACTGATCCCACAACACGTCATTGGCGTTGCTTCTACACACATTCTTTCAAGCTTCCTATGACTCTAAAATGCTAGTTCAAGATCATGTTCGTGAGCCACCTGGAGAGAGAAGGGTCAATTTTCATTGTCCATTTCAGTGCTATTGTCAATGTTTTATCTTTTCATATTTTGTTTTTTTTTTTTTTTTTGAGTTTTTTTTTTTTTTTTTTTTTTTTTTT